>NW_027269262.1:65597500-65707500 GCF_023055355.1 Agelaius tricolor | reverse complement strand
ACAGCAACATTTCAAAATTTTCTTTCTAAGTTGTGCCCAGAAATGCTTCTAGAAGCAGAGGCTGACTTCCTTTAGAGGAATATATTTCTTTGGTCTAGTTTTCATCAAAGCACACACATTATCCTATAGAAAGATGAATAAAATGCTGCACTTATAAAGATCAGCATTGCTCTAATCTCAATTTACAGGAATACTAAAAGCTATTTAGGTAAAATCCAACAAAATATCCCCATGAACAAAGCACTTAAAATATATGTGTTTCAGTGTGCAGCTGAAAATTGAACAAACAGGAATTCTTCTACATTAAAGCATGTACACAGCCAACTGACACACAAAGACATATAAGGTGCATAAATTAGAAGAATGAGAGAAAAAATATTCACAATGTCTTTTATACTATATAATGTATTGCAACCTGTATTCCAAAGAGGAATCCTACAGCAACTTCTTTGTAAACATTGCAATAGTAGGCATTTAATTATTCTTAAAGAGAAAATAAAAGGAACAATCTTAATTA
Source organism: Agelaius tricolor (assembly GCF_023055355.1). Taxonomy (NCBI): domain Eukaryota; kingdom Metazoa; phylum Chordata; class Aves; order Passeriformes; family Icteridae; genus Agelaius; species Agelaius tricolor. The sequence goes on along the minus strand of NW_027269262.1, from coordinate 65,706,983 downwards.
GTTAAAATAATGAGATGAGAGAAAAATTGTCCAAATCAGAGTTCTAATTAGTAATATGCAGATATTCCCCTCAATACATTTAATGAGAGTGAAACTTTTATGAAAACTTTCTGTTATTCTTTTTTCTTCCATGCAACAAGCTGCTCCTCTCCTTTCTGTTATCACATCTTGCACACCAACCAGATTTTTCAAATTAAATTATCCTTTTACATAATTTTCAGCATTAAAAATGCCACTACCCCCATCTGCTATACCAGTACTACTAAAGTATTGATGGTGTTTGTGAACTAGCATCTAACCTGGATCTTATTCCCCTCCTTAAATCTCAAAATCTCTCTTAAATTATTGGCTGAACAATGACCATGACCAGATTCCTGAGGTTTTTGACCATTTGGGTGAAAATTAATACAAAAAAGGTCTCTCCTGATGACAGAGACCTTATAAGGGATAAAAACTGAACTTGGATTTCATAACTTTTACATAAAAATTTGCAAATGTGAAAATTGTCTGTCTTGTAAATAATAGTTATGATTTTACTTTTTGTTTTTTTCTTTAAATATATAGAAATGATGCTATAGGTCCAGTGATCCAGAACAACAGCTTCCTTCCTTTGCACATGAGTCAACGGTTTATTTCTATTTTCACTATTAAAAGAGTTTCATCGATTTGTAACATCAGCTAAGGTAACACCTCTCCTTAGCAGTGAATCTACATTCAGGCCTTGGTGACTTTTTGAAAGGAAAGGTTGCTGCAGCCAGGGTTACCTGTATGCATTCCTTGCAAGTAACAAGTATCTGCTTTGGTTTGTTTCTCTGTGAAATTTAAAAATGCTGTCACATATCTATTATGACAAAAACACATTCTAAAATTTTAATAACATGTAAATTATTACCAATATATTATCCTGTTAAATGCAAAGATTGGAGAGTACTGAAGATACTTAAGAAGATGACCAAATACAAATCAAAGAAATGGGGAGAGAAAAGTAACAAAGAGATCAGTTAGAAAAAACAGTTAACACAATGTCATCTGGACAGATCAGAAATACAGAAAATGAAACATGGATTTTTCTTTAATGCAAATGTCTGAAAATTACTTGAAACATACTCAATGAGAGAAAGAATGTTTGCTGTCTTAAGAAAGCCACAGGACTTCCCATGTGTGAAACCAGTAACCACATGCTGACCACTGTGTCTTCTTATTTTCTTCTAATTCCTGTCTTATTATTCATTCTTTTCTTTTTTGCCATCTTTTCTTAGTTGTTTGGGTTTATTTAGACTGTGAACTCTTAGCTGAAAAGACTGTCTTGTTCCTGTGTTTCTCTGGTGCCTGGCATGAATGTCAGAGCTGGTTTTCTACACAACTGTGACAATGCAGCCATTAAAAGTTAATTACTGCACTGATCACAGCACTGAATTAGACAAGTATTTTTGCTAGAACATAATTAACATCCTAGACACAAGTTTATAAAGGCACCATTGGTTTGGGATGTTCATAAGAAACCAGACATATTATAGAATAGAATCATAGTCTTTCTCTTTGTACTCAGTATAAAACTAATTTTTAAACCATCATAGGGTTTTGTGTCACTCAAGAAAGAGAAGAGCTGAAATTCACACTGTTTTGTAGATTTGTTATTGATAAAATTCTACCCAGAAGGTAAAGGCACTTTGGACAACAGAAACTGTCACAAAATTGTAGGGAAGGTAGAGCAATGCAGAAATAGAATTATAAATGGAGAAATAAATATTAAATATATCACAGCTTCCTCTTACATAAAATATATAATGGCTTCCTCCTTGCTGAAATAAGGGGACTTGATAGCAGTCCCTGAATATCTTGGGAGTATAAATCCAAGGCAGGAGAAGAATCACTCAGGATGATAAACAGGGATTTAAACAGCAGTAATAGGATTAAAGTAAGAATGAAAAAGTTCTAGCTGCATATCAGAGAATGTTTTCTGTTAATATATTAACAAATAAACTGTCATAAATGTGTTGTAGAGAACTTTTGTCTCTGGATTCTTAAAATTACAAAAAAAGGGTAGATAAACTTATTCCCATTTCATTTGTAAAAATGTGAAGAAATCTTTCAGGTAAGGAAAGGTGTAGCTCAATTTGTATATTAAAGTCAAAATACACATACTTAAGCACCATCTGGAAAAGAAGACATAGTCAGTGCTCTGCAAATTATCCAAATTATATGAAGGTCACTATAGACCACATCAGATTGGTCAGGCAAACTTCTCTGGCTGCAGCAGAGTTCTACAAACATATTATCTTCCCCAGGTCATACATGGAGACCTACCACTTCCTAATTTGACCTCCTCTGCTTTGCTGGCAGATGTACATGTATCAAAACTCTCTAAAAGGATTCTGTCTAGACAATAGAAAAAGTCTTGAGTATTTAACAATAGCAAGGTTTTCCTCCTTTAGGTAGAACATGGTCTTCTGAAAGAAAGCAAAAAAAAAAAAAAAAAGGAAAAGAGAGATGAGTGGGATAGGAACAAAATGTTTTAACCTGGCACAAATGTCATGTGAGCAGCACATCCAAATCCAGCTTCAGTCTCTGAATAATCACAATAGTAATATTTTTACAGAGAGTAATTCAGAATCACAGAATAACCAAGACTGGAAGAGACCTTCAAAATCACCCAGTCAGCTGTCAACCAATTATTACCATAATCACCCCAAAACCAGATCTCCAAGTGCCACATACAGATACCACCTGAACTCTTCCAGAGATGGTAGCTCCTTCACTTCCCTGTGCAGCCCATTCCAATGCTCTGACAACCCTTTCAGTGAAAAAAACCCCCAACTTTTCAATATCTAATCTGAACCTCCCCTGGCACAAATTAGGGTCATTTTTTCTCATCTTTTCACTTGAAATATGGCAGAAGAGATGAAGCACCACCTCACCGCAGTTTCCTTTCAGGTAATTGTAGAGAGCAATGAGGTTTCCTCTTAGCCTCCTTTTCTCCACAGCAAACAGCCCCAGCTGCCTCAGCTGTTCCTCAGAGGACTTGTGCTCCAGATCTTCCCCAACTTTGTTGTGCTGCTCTGGACACCAGCACCTCAATGTTCTCTTTGAAATGAGGGCCCTCAAACTGAACACAGTTCTAAAGTTGTGGCCTCACCAGTGCTGAGCACAGCATGACAATGGTTTCCCTAGCCCTGCTGGTCATACCAGTCTTCTCAGCAGCCCAATGAAGAGACAGAAAGGAATGGATAGCTCTAATATACACATCTGGCAGAAAAGGTTGCAATTTTCTAAGTAGGTACAGGAAAAAGAAAACACTCCTGGTCATTGTTATATGTTCAACCAGTAACAGTTACATTTCCAAAACTATGCTGATAATTCTAAGTAAGGAACATCTAATAAATCTCAGGGGTTTCACTTTTATTTTGAGCCTTAATTACTTCCTCCAAGCTGCTATGCTTTCTTTACTTTTCTTTACAATGAGCATAAACTAGACAGCTCCTGTCTTTTTCCCAGTCTGTGCCTCATGTTAGCTGAAGCCATTAATATCATTGTCTAGACGAGTCTCATACAAGCACAGGTTCTGTGCAGGTATCAGTGAGGCGTGTAAAAGCCGTTTCTTATTAAAACAGTCACACAAATTCTGTCAAATGCTGGCACAGCATGTTCACGTTCTTTTGTCAAAATTATTACAACATCACACTATTAATATTCTCATTAAACATGTCCTTTTTTCGTATTATGCCACAGATGGTAATGAAACAATCAAATGTCATTATATGACATTATTTATATAATATATTCTATTATATATTATTTGCTTTTGTAGTTTGTTTCAGAATTCTATTGAATTTTTACTATATATCCTAAAACCCGATATGGAGATCTAATGGTGTGCACTGAAAAAAAAATAGAGTTCAGTGCATAAAACTGACATCATAACATATTTTCTCATCTAATTCTGACCAAGGGCAGTATTATATTGCACAGCCTAGATGTGACTCAGCCTACAGCTAAAAAAATTATTATTATTTTTTTAACTGCACCTGTGTCATCCAAATGTAGGAAAACTATACTGTAAGACCTTTTCTGAAACATGAAGCATAATCTGTACAAATATATGTTATTTTCATTTTGTATACTTGCATTCATGCTAGCCAGCTTGTAGAGCTTTACCTTTGCTCAGCTGGCAAAGGCAGTGAACTTGCATACAAATAAACCCTCCCAGTAAAGGTGAGGATGCATAATGGAAGCATAATATCATATGCTTTCTCATTAGATTTCTGAATGACTTTCCTTATATGTCAAAGAGTTCAAGTAACAGAAAAATAACTAACATAACTTCCCTTGAGAAACCAAATGGAAGAGCAAGAATTTCTCACACCTTTACTATATATTTGAAAGAAATTAACTGCTCTTGAGTTCAAGCAAGGCCCAGAGATAAGAGAACACCCTCTCTCAAGACAGAGAACAAACTTGATGAAATTTCACTTGTATAAAAGTGAAGGAAGAAATTTGAAATAGAATGTGAAAATAGTAAGCATGCAGTAAACACAAGAAATTATTAAGAGCATAGAATTTATACAAGAAACTTAAGACAGTGCACTAAAACCTTGGGTTCCAGGACTAAGAAATATAAGGACTAGTTTTCAGGAGAAAAAGCCCTATCCAATAAAATAAAACCTTAATAGTTGCATAGGTGACAATAGTTACATGAGGGAATACATTCAACAGGTCATTCCAACTGAAATTCTGAAAGAAGCAGGGGCATTCTTTATATCATAAAAATAAAATAATTGTAGAATAAGTTGCTTTTACCTGGTTGATCCTGCCCCTGCACTACCCTTTCTGTATTTTATCAGTCTGTGTCCTTCTGTGAGCAAGTGATGGGAAAAGCTATTTTGTTAAAAATATTACTTTTTTCTAACCCTTTTAGTAAGTGGTTTAGTACAATATTTCAAGTCCACAGCTACACCAGATCTACAAAAGCATCGGTGAAGTGGCATGAAGCTGAAATCTGGGGGATAAGCAAGTGGAGAAACAAAGACAAAGGAGAAGGCACAATCCAAACTATTATCATATGGAAAATCACATTTCTGACTCTCCCAGACTGTAAACACATGATGCAGAGCTACCTCATCAAAGGAACTGACTTGAGCTTCCTCCTGTGCCTGAAGAGTTCCTGAAATTGAAGCATGGAAATTATTCAGCTCACCATTTGGATTTGCACTGTTTCTGTAGGTCACAGAGAAGCATAATTGTAAGTGCAGACTAGACAAATAGTGGGTGACAGAGCATCCATCACTGGTGAACTTTCTTCTTCAATCACCCAAACAGAGGTGATATGCATAGGGTGCAGTAATGCCAATGGACTGTCCAGGGTGGAAGAGTTGATAATTCAGCAGGGAGGACAAATAAGCCCCTGGAAAAAAAAAAAAAAAAGGCACTGAATCCTCTCTGTTTCTCTGTCAAAAACATGCATCTTGAGATTTTTGTTCCTTACCAGAAGCAGAACACAACTCCATACAGTCATTAACTATGAGGTAGTCACATAACTATGCCTACAGTAATTGTGATCAGAGAGAACAAAGGTCTCTAGATCTTCCAAAGTCTGGTTTGATTAACTCTATCCATAACTCTATCTATCCATATCTCTAAGTTGATATCTTAGAGAACTTGTATCAATATTATTAATTAGTACAACAGTTAATCAAAGCTTGTAATACTCCTTCAGTAAATACCTTTTATGTCATCTGTTCTGGGGCAGGTATTTTGTATCAAGGAAAAAATAGCACTAAATTTTATTTCCTATTGATCTGAATGCATAGTGCATCCTATTTATTTCAGGGAACAAAACTGATGAAACTGACAAAGAGATGAAAAAATGAAACACCTATAGCAAAAATAGAAAAAATAGGGTCAAAATAGGTAAAAAGAGTAATGATGGTAATAATCCACAAGTTGTAGGAAAAACGTATTCTAGATTGGAAGATTTGGATGAAAGAATCTCCTGACTTAATACATGTTTTATATAACATTATATAATCACTAAGATTATATAATGTTATATAAATAAGATCACTACTCTACTAAAAATTAAAAAGAAGCATCTGAAAGCTGCAGCATATTGCAAATATATTTTGAAGATACTGGTATAGATGGATAATATAAACCTTTTACTAAGTATGTCTCTCATAGCATAAGCAATATCTTTATGAATTTCATAACACAGCAAATTAAAGCCCAATGACAGTCAGTGAGGTTTTTCAATCACTGCACTATGCCTGGATGCATATAATGATCTTAATATCATAAAATATAACTAAATTAGCACACATTTATTAACTCAAAATCATTAAAATTCTGTTAAATCACTTTCAAAAGACAAACTTAAGCTTTGCCTGGTTTTAAAGTCTGTGATTTTGATCTATGGATGTTAATAACATATCTGAAATTCCCAAAAAATATCTGCTTATTCTGTACTTGAAATAAGAAATTCCAGTTTAAAAATGAAAAACTAGGTATGTGTGTTTTTAAATTGTCACTGGAGTGAAAAATCAGGAAGGAAATGCCAAACTGTATTTTTTTAATGAATACACTTTAACCTGCTGTTTAATTTTAATATATCCCTTACATTTAGATGATCAAAGATATAGAACAGTATGGCTATCAGAACAGTATAGCATTACTAGAATCCTTAGAAAAACAGTTTTTCCCAACAGTAGTTTTAAAAAAAAAAGTATGTTTTAATGATTTTGTATTCTTTTTCAAAACCACTGTACTTCAAAATGAATTTTAGCTTTCCTATTTTTTCTTCAAATTGTTTTAATGAAGACTAATTTTAGGGAGACTTTCCTACTATTAGCAACGTCTCTTATAGGTACAATTCTTCCCTTCCAGTACCATTTCCATTCAAACTCCTCTATGGAGCAGCAGGCTGCAATTTCTGCATCTGTGCTGTAATTCTACTGTAATTCTTGCACAGAAGCCTAGTCAATCAACCCTGTCCTCCCCATGCTAGCCAACTGTCCCTTTAATACATCCATAGAATTCAATATGAACTGAATGAATAGAATTGCAGTGCTAGGGAGACAGTCAGCTACTACAGAGAGACGGGATTGATTGACATTAAAGCATCTGTGGAAGAGTTATAGAATTACAGCAGAGTCACTGAAATTGCACCCTCCTCACCTCATGAGAGGGAAGGGAAGCTACAAGAGACACTACTAATAAATAAATCTGCCTTCCAACTATAGCTGCATCAAAACCTTTTTTTTTTTCCTTTTTGTATCCCCAACTTCAATTTGTGAGCAGCTTTTATTAACGATGTGAAAATCTTCAATTCTACAGTGGTTACAATTCTAGGACAGTTTTAATTCAAAGTCAGATAGCATTTTTTTTTAGGCCAGAATGTAGCTTTTCCACTTCATTCTTCCCTTTCCTCACTATTGATACAGTTGGAAGTGTATGTGGGACTTACTCGTACTGAATTGTCGGCATTTTTTAGTATCAGAACAGGAGTACACATAGTATTGTTGCTAGGTAAACACAGTTTCTGTTTTTCAGTTTGTCCTGGTTTAGGGCAAATTCGTGAGAAAACTTCTGAAGGGGTTTTTCTAGAAAGGAGATTCAAGTGGTCCCTCCTTCGACTGGGTCAGGAATATATTTTTTTGGAGAAAAGTGGAAAAAACTCTTCATTAATAGGAAAAACATCCACTAGCACAAAAAAATGAACAACATTAAACAATAGAACCTTTTGCTGCTCTAAAAAAGATGAAAAACTCAGAAAGTTCCTTTCATGTGTTGTAGCTCTGCTCATTCAATCTCTTATCAATCCCTCCAGCACTGGGCCGCAGGTGTGAGCTGCGGGTGCTGTTCTGGGTGTTCAGTCCAGAATAGGTCTAAAGAGTTCTAAGGAAAAAAAAAAAAAGAAAACTACATTCCAGGGAATTTCTCTGCCTCAGCTAGCAAGAAACCTACTAAAAGCAAAGGAGAGCTCTGTCCTGCCGTCTGTCCTCAAACAGCACAGTGCAGGAGAGGGATGCGGGTGAGCAAGTGCAGTTTCTGAAAACAAACTCTGTTTTCTTCTTCTCTCCCTTCCCTCTCAGAACCAGTCTTAAAGGTGCAAAACTTATTTCTGGGCTAAACAGACGAAGGGGGATACAAGCATCATAAAGTCACCCCATGACATAATTGTAATAATCTATAGAATTATGTGCTACAGTATTACTTATTTAAATTGCCTGGTTCTCTTTTGATTTAATCACAAGAGAAGGTGAATGTGTGGAATTTAACTAAACAGTAATTCCTTCTTTATATTGAGTCTTGCTCCAGACTATGCAAACTTCATAAAGAAGGTAAATTTAACAAAAAATGATAGTCTTTCATTCTAGTTTCATGCAGGTTATTTAGAGGCACTGATATGAGAGTTATATTCAGATAGCATATGTAGGTTAGCTTTATGGTACCATATGTATGGTGGCTACTCTATATACAGTAGCTTTATTTTGAAGATTTTCGGAGTTGTGCCTAAAGATAAAATTCTTGGTGTAATGCCACTGGCAATAGATGATGTTGATGTTGATGTTGATGTTCAGACTGTAAATACATATAGTTTTTAAAGTTCCCTATTTTCATATGTTTTCAGGCATATTTGCTTTTGTCTTGTCTTTCTGCTGCCCGCCAATAAACAGCAGTTGTTTCATCATCAGTGAAACCTTAAATCATATAAAAAAATTTCTTTGAGTATTGGTTTCCTCACAAATACTTTTTGAAGGTCTTTATAGACTGAGATGGATATAATGACACACATTTCTCCAGATTTACCTCTGCAGCTGTAAATTCTAGAAGTATTTTCAATTAAATAATCAGATTTTGAAAAAGAAATTGAAACATTTTATTCTACTGTGAAGGCTCATGCTGTTATCTTACCCATATTAAACCACCTGGACAACATGTTTAGGCTCATTTTTTATTATTTTTTTTTAATAATTTCAATAATAAATCATTATAAAAACCAGTTCTTTTGAGGTAACAGAATGTTTTGAATTGTCTTGAATAAATCCACTTACAGTTTTGCAGTGTTCCAAAACAAAAATAGGTACAGAAACTCTTTTTCTGAAGTCAGTTACCATAGAAAGGAAGTATAATAATAAAATCCTTCATGAGATCATACTTTATTGATCTAATCAGCTTAAAAATGTATGGATTTTTATGTGGCTACATTTCTATTTTATTTAACTGAAACAAATGTCTAAAAAATGTATGAATTATTAATGCTTAATTGTAATATTGTTTGGGGTTTTTTCTTATAGTGATGTCAATGAAACAAATCATCCATTTCAGGCACACAAATTACATAAATCAAAGGTACAATAATTTATATGAATGATGCAGCTCAAAAAATATTTTGAGCATGCTAAAGAAACCCTTACAGTGCTTAAAACCAGTTCTATGATCTTCAAAATGCTAAGCAAAAAAGGAAATGGACTAGAAGAAGAACAGTTAAAGGTAATCAGTTGGCTTGTCAAGATGAGAAGACTAAACTCTCCTTGCTCTTGTGTCCAAAGAGAAATTGAATAAGGAAGATCACAAAGTTGCTCCTATTTTCAACAGAAAACCAAGGATGATTAAGAATGGATCAACCTTGAAGACCAAAGAGAGTGAAAGGCATATTTTTCTATGGTTTGGATATTATTCATTCCATTAAAATGAAAACACTTAGTGCTGCAAGATGTGTACTGATAACTTTTATCTTCCTTCTCAGTTGCCACAAATGTAAGAGCTGCATTCTGTCCTTGACACACAGCAGACAAGGCACCACCTGGTATTCCCATGTCTCATACTGTCTTGCTAGTGAAAAGAAAACCAAAACTGAGAGGTATATGAAAACTTCTTGCTTAGGGAAACTCAGTATAGGAATGGGCAGTCATGCAGCATAAATTCTCTTTTGCTATATTTGTTAAAGCACATCAGAATATTTAGACTGAACACCCATGCTGCCTGCAACAATCTTCTTGTAATGTTGGATCTGTACTTGTCTCTCTCAGCATCTCTGTTCCTTGGATATCCTTCATCAGACAGTGAGATAAAGTAAGATAAGCACAACTTAAAGAACAGTGCAATAGTTTATTGGCCGATGCTCAAAGAACGAGTGACTGGAACTAATACCTTCTAGACCATGCATTTATTGGCTCAAAAAGCCCAAAGAGACAATCAACAAATCTTTGTGACTAGGCAGTCATCTGCCAGGTGGGGAAAGGTCAATCTTCATTGCTGCTAGTAAGACATTAATCATCATCATCATGCTGTTTGTTGAGGATCTTTTTAATCCTTTATATTTTTTCAGATAAGTCATAAAACCATAGATGATCATGAGTTGGAAGGGACCCACAAGTATTTGTCTTATTTAATCCCTGAACTACTAATGACTGCTGTCTCAACAATATTGTCTTCTTTTACCTTTCTCAGTATATTTCTATCCTGGTTGGAGAGTATGGGGATGCCTAGTGATATATGAACTTGTATCATGGGAAGGTTGGAATACATTTAAGGAATTTTTTTCTATATCATGGCATTTGTTCAGTTACAGCCCTATTCCTTGGAGATACCCTTGGAGATCTTTACTTGAAATTTCTCTGGATACAGTCTTTACATATCCACTCTCAGTGAAACTCTTTGAGCAGTAATTTGGACTACATGAATTCCAGAGGTCTCGTTAAACCTAAATTGATTTATGATTCTATGACATTTTCCAGAAAGGAAAGCCCTGGAATAAATATCTGTTGAAGGAGACAAAATAAAGTGCACAGGTATATGGAAGGACAATGAGAGAAGCCCTATAAAGATTTTACAGTGAGAGAAAGGAATTTGCAAAGGAAACTCACAGAAACATACAAAGTTTTGGGTTGGAAAAGACCTTAAAGACTATCTAGCTCCAATACCCCCACCATGGTCTCAGTCACCCTTTACTACACCAGGTTTCTGAAAGCCCCATCCAACCTGACCTTGAACACTTGCAGGGATAGGGCATCCAAAACTTCTCAGAGCAGCTTGTTCCAGGATCTCCCCACCCTCACAGAAAACAATCTCTTCCTGATGTCCAATCTAAGCCTAACCTCTTCAAATTTAAAGCCTTTACTCCTTGTCCTATCAGCACCTGCCCTTGTAGAAAGTCTCTTCCCAGCTTCTACAGGAAGACGTCATAAAGATCAAGCTGTGAGAGATGTGGAGGAGAAAAAAGGATATTAAAAGCTATTCTTTCAGATGAATTGCAGACATAATTTCTCCATGCAACCCCATGATTTTTGGAACTTCCTAGATGTATTCATCATTCTTTATTTAATTCTATGCTTTGCTTCAGATGAATGCTTCCTTCTTCAAACCTAGATGAGCCTTACATAGAGGGAAAGACCTCAGTTGAAAGAAATAATATACACCTAAACAGGTCAACAAGATCTTGAAATCTGGATGTCTGTGCTGTTGGAAACTATATACAAGTTCAATGTTGTCATCCATGTTCTCCCTCTAAAGAAAGCTGTTAATGAATAATTTGTTTCACATCACGCCAAAAACATTCTCAAGAAATTGCTCAGTCCTGATCTTGATGATAAAAATAATGTCATTTGGAATAGATCGCATTGTCACTTAGGCTAGGAAGGAACATTAGCCTTGTTCTGTATGTTATGATTTTATTGCTATTGCAGCCTTGGAAAACATTCAAAGGCAGAGCCAATATCTCTTTCAAAGGGAGTACCAGAAATCTTGTTCCCTGTATCAGTGTCATTATTTTATTTCTTTTTGCCTTTATTTATATTGTTTTAACTCATTCTCAGCCTAGAATACAGCTGTTTGGTTTTTCTTTGTATGTTAACACTGTATCATGCAAATGAAAACTTTCCTGGCACAAATCATGAAATAAATAAATATTCTATAGAAAGAAAATATTCCTAAATTCCCCTTGTCAGTGTAATATATTGTAGTGTATTGTAATGTAGTCTAATGCCCTAAAATTTGACTGGTGTTCCCAGTCACCCAATTAAGCAACTTTTATTCCCAGTCCAGTAATACAAGGGTGAGTATACATGACTGAAGTAGAGGTTCTACATTTTTTGGTCCAGTCATCCTTCTGACATCATATAGCTTTTTCTTTACTTCTGAGGCTGACCAGTCTATTGCATGATAGAGAACAACAGCACAACATTAACAGCAGCTGTTGAGGTTTTCTGTGTATATATGAAATAGGAGCCTATCAGATGTGAAGTAGATAATGAACAGTACGTGTCTCATGACTGTTACCCATACAACAAAAAGGCTGGCTGGTGCAACACAGCCCAGCATTAACTGTCCATAAAGTTCTCTCTAGCATAAACTTTAATATAAGTCCATAAACAATGTAAAACATTATCAGAGATAATCAAACAAGTGCGTCAATCTTGGATTTAGAAGCTGTACAACTATATTTCTACAATGCCTCATCCAACTGAAGTGGCTGAGAAAGAAATTTCACTAGCCCAGGCACTCATTAGCACTGCATCAACAAATCTGCATTGTCTGTGGGAATCTGAGTTGGCATTGCTATTCACTGTTTTGCCACAGTACATCAACATATGAGTTCTGGTTGCTTGCTTTAAGCTGTACTGAAAATACATGAAAACCTCATGGATTACTGAGAGTCATCATGCACTAGGAAATCAACAGATCATAAAAGGAAAAAATTAGTTCAAACAATGCTGCAAAAAATAAGCCTTAACTGCTCCTCTGCCAGATCCCTCTGGACCTGCAGATGCATCTCACTGGGTCTCATGGACTTGTGCACATTCAAATTCCTTAAATGGTATCAAACATGATCTCCTATTGCTGGCAGTTTTTAATTCTCCCAGTCCCTGCTTTTGTCTTTTATGGCTCAGATAGTGTTGCTGGAACACTTACTGGTGAAGACCAAGACAAGAAAGTCATTAAATACCTCAACCTTCTCCATATCCTGGTTAACCAGGTCTCCTGTTTCCCTCTGGAGAGGGTTCATGTTTTCCCTAGCCTTCTCTTACCATTAGTGTCCTTGGCCAAGTTTAGTTTTATCAGAGCTTCAGCTTCCTTAACCTGATCTCTGGCTGCTTGGATAATCTCTCTGTATTTATCCCAGGTTACTTGACCCTGTTTCCACTCTCTGTGGGCTTCTTTTTTGTGTGTGAGGTTGTTCAGGAATTCCTTGGTTATCCACACAGGCCTCCTGTTATTTTTGCCTAAGGTGATCCTTCAATATTAACAAGCTTTCTTGAGCCCCTCTTCTCTCCAAGGCTTTATCACACAGCACTCTACCAAGCAGAACCCTGAAGAAGCCAAAGTTTGTTTTCTAGAAGTCTAGGGTAGTGAGCTTGCTGCGGGCTCTTCCCACTTCACTAAGGATCTCAAAGTCCACCATTTCATTGTCACAGCAGCCAAGGCTGCCCTTCAGCATTATGTTCCCCACCTCAACAGCTCCTTTTTGCTGGTAAGAAAAAGGTTCAGTGCAACATCTCCTTGCTGTACTTGGAGAGGGCCACCAACACGTTCTAAGAACTTGCTCATGCCTGTCTTTGTTTTCCCTCCAACACAGAAAAATTGATGTGATATTGGGGCAGTTGAAGTCCCCCACAGGGGTTTGTGAACATGAGGCTGCTCCTATTGTCTGTAAGGGGCCTCATAAACTCAGTCTTCTGTTGGGTGGGCTGCCCCAGACCCACACTATAATGCCCCCTCCTGTCCCTGCTCTCCCTTTAATCCTGACTCATAAACTCTCAGGCTACTGCTCATTTATCCCTAGGTGGAGCTCCATGCACTCCAGCTAGTCATCGCCAGGGAAGGCAGCACCCCCTCTTTGTCCTTCCTAAAGAGCCTGTATCCTTGCATTCCACAGCAGCCATTCCACCACACCTCCATGACAATAAGATCATAGCCCTGCAGGTGTAACTCCTCTTGTTTATTCCCCACGTATGTGTTAGAGGCATTTAAATTGGGCCCTGGAGGAAGCTGACTTCCTGGCTTCATTTGCAATTATTATTTTCAGGAGGTATTTCTAAGCAGGTATTTACTTCATGAAGTTATACAAAGAAAAACACCTTACCTGTCACAGAACAGACTCTAAGCAAATAAAAAAGCTAAAAAATGAAGTCTGTACAGATCTAAGATGACATGACAAAAGAAGCATTATTAAAGTAGCAAGAGAGATAAAGGGTAATAACCCAAATATTCAACATTTGAAATAAGGCATAGGAGGAATTTTAAAGAAATGCATGTACAATTCTCTCTCTAAAAATAATGTAGAGATGAAGGTAAAGTTCAAGCACCCAAACCCATTTGAAAATACCAAAGAGGTCAGTTGTTCTCAGGCTTACATTAATGGCACATTTGTGTTTGTATATCTTAACAGCATTTTGTCCTCCTACTCTTAGTTTTAGTGTTCTAATCATATATTCAACTTCAAAATAGTTTGATATATTTTTAAAATTAGCAGTGAAGGATATGTTTTCTTCTTTTCCTCCACAAGTATAACTCTCCAGAGGGATACTGGCCTGAAGCCCAGGAGTAGTGCTGCAAGCTTAGACTAATAAATCATTTTTAATCAGATAGTTTGTATCACTGTAGTTGTGTTAATTTCCTTTTATTATCTTTGTGTCCAGAGAACTCACTGTGGTTTCTTTCAGCTTTCACAGTTTCATCTTCTGAATTCAAAAGATAAATACGTAAAGTAGAATCCCCCACATATGCAAAATTTGAGGTACTAATAGATTATTATTTAATTGAACTTTCATTTCTAAATTCAAAGTGAGAGAACCATGTTCTGCAAAACATAATTTCAAAGGAAAATTTAAAAATATACCAAAAAGATTGCTTCTTTTGTATAGATGCAACTAAAAAAGCAGTTGCCTGTCATCTTAATTCCTCTCTTTTCATCATTACATTAATAATATTGAGTTTATCAATACTGAAAACATTAATAGGAATTTGTATCTTCTCATGTCCTTGTCCTTGTTTCGTTTATGTGCATGAATAATCTAAAAATATTTGTTGAAATTTTTTGTCCTCAAAATATGTATAATATGTTCACATCTACAATAAAATAAATGAACTAGACAACAAAAGGGTATATGAAATCCCTGAAGAAGGTATAACCTAAAATAAATCAGAATATTTTAAGAATAAAGTAATGAATCCATTTCATTATTTCTTGCGATGAGAACAGCAATCTGAACATTAGGAAGTTCAGAATGTAATGCATCATGGACTTCCATATAGAGAGCAGAAAAGCAATTCTAATAAATAGGCAGATCATATAAAAATGATTTGTATCAATATCTATCAGTCTGAACTCTGACAGTAGTGCACCCACTGTTTCCCCCAAAGTAGGCAATAATGAAAAAGTGTCTCTTCCATTTATGCATTAATTTCAGGACTGATTGCACCTAACCACATTGAATCTATCCACATCCTTTTCAAGCATGGCAACTAATGATCACAATTCCTGTCATGTAGATCAGTGCTTCAACATCTGGTTGGAAATTGTCAACTCTGCATACTACAAATCTATGCTCTGTCAATATTACAAATGGATAAGCAGACAGGTGCCATTTCAGAACTCCTCTCATACTGTTTTAAGCTATGCTGAGCCATTTTGTCAAATAAAGCTCAAAAACATATTTTCCTGAGCTCAAAAATTGTTTCCCTGCATTTGCTTTTTAATACACAATATTGGATATGTCCATTTCCAGTTTCTAACCCTGATTCAATTTTTACTTTTCAGGATGGTACAACTTTAAGGTATAATGTCCCAAAATAAAACACTGAGAAAATATCATAACAATTTTCTATGCTAGCTTTTCAGCTAGGCAATATAACTCGTGCATAGAGGATGTCTAATGGATCTTATGAAGATCAAATTTAATAATTTTACAGGCTGGAGAATTGAGAACATTCCTGCTGAGAAGGACTTGTGGGTCCTGGGGCATGAAAGGGTGGACCTGAGTCAGCAGTGCATTTGCAGTCCAGAAAGTCAACCATATCCTGGGCTGCATCAGGAGAAGAGGTGGCCAACAAGTCTGTGGAGGTGATTCTTCCCCTTCATTCCTAGGAGACCTCACCTGGAATACTGAATCCAACTCTGATGTCCTCAGCACAGGAATGATAAGTACTTGTTGGA
This sequence comes from Agelaius tricolor, assembly GCF_023055355.1. Classification (NCBI taxonomy): domain Eukaryota; kingdom Metazoa; phylum Chordata; class Aves; order Passeriformes; family Icteridae; genus Agelaius; species Agelaius tricolor. Next base: position 65,690,830 of record NW_027269262.1, on the reverse strand, counting down.
GTGAATCTGGAGGAGAGCCATGAAGATGATTGGAGGGATGAAATATCTCTTCTATGAGAAAAGTCTGAGAGAGTTGGGGTTGTTCAGCCTGCAGAAGAGAAGGCTCTGGGGAAACCGCATTGCAGCCTTTGAGTACTTAAAAGAACTTTTTGAGAAACATTTTCTCAGGGTCTGCTGCAATAGGACAAGAGGTAGTGGTTTTAAGCATGTAGAAGGTCAACATAGATTTGATATAAGGAAGTATATTTTACAATGAGGGTGGTGTGACCCTGGAGCAGGTTGCCCAGAGAGGTGGTGTATATCCCATCACTGGAAATATTACTGGTCAGATTGGATGGGAATCTTAGCAACCTCTTGTAGTTTAAGATGTCCCTGCTTATTGTAATGGAAGTTTGAACTAGATGATCAGTAAAGATGTCTTCAAACTCAAACTGTTCCATGATTCTAAGATTCTATGATTTTCATATTTATGTCTCTCGCCATCTTCTTTAATGACTTCCTAATTCCAAAAAATAATAAAGAAATTAGAGTGAATGGAAAAAAAAAAGAAAAAAGTATACATCAGGACTAAATTATTGTGAGAGAAAAATTATACTTACAACATAAGCTTCACTTTAATTACTATGCAGAACATAATAAAAGCTAAAATGAAATAAAATACAATATGATCAATAAATTGCATAGTGTTAATCATGTCAAATAAGGGACATTGCAGACAATCTAGAAAAGGTCAGTGATGATTTACCTACTACTGTAAAAATCTACTTGACAACAGAATGCTAGCTTTTCTGAAGGAATAGACATTTAAAAAGTTACAGAAGAAGAATGAATGCTGTCAAATTAGGCAAAAAGAGTACTTACAAACTAGGAATGACAAAGAGATAATCATGCTGACATCAAAACTTCTGCATAAAATAACATCTACTGTTAAAAAGTGTGAAGAGTTTTGTTTGTAATGAATATTTTGACAGATATGTCATACAGGTTTCACCTCTCCTCCAAATTTCCATTCTATTAACACAAAAGAACACATGGAAGAAAAACATTTTTGATAGTATAGTAAATGCACATATAATGCATACATAATTTAAGATATATGTGTGCTCTGATGGTTAAGGAGCATGTGGTCGGACGTTTTGAGTATTTTCTGATTTGTTTGCTTTGTTAATCTCCTACCTCTGTTTTTAAGATAAACACCACAGGAAACTTTCATTGGATTTTTATTTCCAAAAGGTTAGAGGTATTCTCTAGCTACTTAAAAGATATTGATCTAAGCCTCATACCAACAGTGTGAACAAGTGCCCTTTTCAGGTCACAGATTTTTTTATGCAAAGAGAGATCTATAAATATTTTTAATTTTTTTTTTCAGATGGAAAAAATGTGTTCTCATTTCTATAGATATTAATTTATTAGGTGATTTTTTTTCACACTATACCATTACCAAGCTATTTCAAAAACTGTAGAATAAACTCAACACCAATCCATTTATCCATACCTATGTGTGTTTTTGTTTGTGTCCTTACATTTATGCAGTCTCCCTGTCTGCCCATGTAAAGTCTGTGGTGGGTTAATCCCTGCCAGACACTATGCCTGGCTCTTGCTCCCTCCCATCTTCCACAGGATGGGATCAAAACAGAAGGAAGGCAAGAAAGTGTGTGGATCAAGATAATGACAGCTCAATAAATTAGGCAAAAAACACTTAGGTGACCAAAGCAGAAAAACAATTTCTTTTAGTTCTTCCTGTTAGTAAGCAGATGTCCAGCCGCTTCCTGGGAAGTAGGACCCTTAGCATACTTAACAGTTGCTTGGAAAGACAAAGACCACAATCGCGAACTTCCCTCTTCTTACTATTTTCCCTGAGCTTCTTACTGCTGAGCATGACAGCTTACAGTATTAAGCTATCCATTACTTACTATCCATTTGGTGAGTTTGGTTGTCTCAGCTATGTTCACTCTCAAATTCTTGTCCACCCCAAGCCTACTTATTCTGAAAGAACATGAGATGAAAAAAGAAAGCCTTGGTGCTGTGCATTGCTGAGCAATAGATAAATGATTACTGTGTTATCAACACTTTTAGCCACAAATGCACATCACAGCATCGTATGGGTTGCCATGAAGAAAGTTAACTTCATTCCACCCAGACTCAATTTAGAATCTCATTTCCCATTTGCAGATGTGAGGAAAGAGGTACATTTTATACTTCCTCCATCCTTCTAATTTTTGCCATGTTGCACAAAGAGAAAATTATGAGATTACATCAAGAGCGAACCTAAAGATAGTAGTGTACCAAGAAAAAGTTGACAGCTCTGCTCAGGTTATTTGTGTGTTTGTTTTTTATTTAAACAAATGGCTTACGGAAGCCAGAAAAGAACCAGAGATCACAGAGGGAGGAAAGCATAGAATTATATCGGGTCAGGGCATTGGGACAACCTAATCAGGTTTTACTGTCTTAATGACCCTAATTTTTACATAACTAGAAGATAGAAACAATAGAACAGATATAGATATATATACACATATATACATATATGCACACTCCTAAGTATTATATTAAATTTATATTATTAATATAAATGGTTTAGATATGGAGAACACATCAGTCTTTAACAATACCACAGTCTTGCTTGGAATATTGAAAAACAGGTGGACATTGCCCATTCACATAAAAGGATGCACAGATGAGTTTTCAGTAAAGCTTCACTATGAATTTTGGGGCTTTTTTTGTTTTACATTATCTGAAAGAGTGAGTTATGTAGCTGGTGAAAAGTATTTCCATATCAATTAAATTTAATGTACTTGTCTGTGACTCTGGAAAGACTTCAGAACAGCTGGAGCAATTGACATTGTGACAACTACCTAAGAATTATCACTGTATAGTAGAGCATAAAACTTTAAAACCACTTCTAGAATCAGATGGATTTACACCTGCAAAACCTCGGACTTACAACAACAGAATAGATGGGCTTACACACTTTAATGCCAAAGCGGGTGAGACAGGAAAAGAACTAAATTTTCCAAACAAATCAGGGATTCATTGCGTCCTATCAATTACATCTTTCGACTACACAAGAAAAGGATGGCAATTCTGTTCCTTACTGCCAAGCTCCACAGCTTAGTGGACAGCTAGTACCTAAAAATCAACAACAAAAACAACAACATCAAAAGAGCTTTGCGCATACAGAGAAATTATTGAAAGAGTCGTCATTAAGATTACATTAAAGCATGGGTTTATACTTTCCTCTCTGGCAAAATGGAATCTCTACCAAATCCCAGCTACGGATCTATAGTGCAGCTGAGTTTCTGTGACTATTTTAAGTAAAAAATAATAAATTAGTCAAGTCAGTCAGCAAGTCTTTTTTAAAACAAACCAGTTATTATTTAAAATCTAAATCAAGGGGATTTTATCTCAGCTTAGACTACTTATAACAATAAATATATTTCAAGATAATAAATAAAACATCCAGACTGAACACAAATCCTTCAAAAATAAAAGAATAACCAATATCAGAATGTCAAGAATATCAGAATGTCATTGGAAAGTTATTTGATGCCTAAGCATATTTGCAGAATGTTTCTGTAATTAGGTTTAGCAATTTAAAACATATTTTCTTTAATAGTGAACACTTAATCACAGAAAAAAGTAATAAATTTTGAAAAAAAGAAGACAGGATTTTGTAAATAGGAGTGAAGTAAATTATTCTACTCATGGTTCTTCGTTTCCTCTAACACTGAAATATCAAAACCTGAAACAGAGCAAATAGCTCACCTCTTTCCCTTGAAAGTAATTAAAGATAAAGTATGCTTTACAGCTGTCACACAAATGAAAGAATGGAAACACAATTTCCAATAACAGAAAGAAGAAATAAGTTTTTCTATTATTAGAATTATGTCAAACATACATAGTACTTTCTTCTAATATGGAAAAGTCAACATCAGTAGCAAAATTATTTTCACTCCCTTTAAATACAGTGTCTAAAAGTTACATAGAAACTTAGCTATAGTGAGATTTGGAAAGCCACTGGAAATATTTTTTTGTGTGTCCTACAGTCCCCAGTGCCCTTATTTCTGTCATGGGAATCGAGTATAAAGTCAGTTTATTCATTTTCACACAGAATTCAGTGTCTGAGCCTTCTAGTGCTGAGAAGAGGAGATAAAATTTATATGTGCACAGCAAGAAGCAGAGCTTGAGAAGAAAAGAACAAAGGTTTTGTTATTGTGCAGAAATTCTGGCATCTTTGGTTACAACAGACAACAAGAGATCTCTTCCTTCGCTTGCAAAGATGTTGCAGGTGTTGAAACTATTTTCTTTGCACAGATGTGAGCCATCAGCCTAAAAACCAGACTTCTTGAATAAAAATCAAAGAATTCATAACATTAATTTTTAGGTTCATCAACATTAGAGATAAAAGAATGTCTCTAATGTAGCACTCGGGGATACATTACTAAGATTGAAATCAAATTGTTTGGGTTCCAGTCACAGGATAGCAGTTGCAATACAGAATAAAATGCAAGAACTTTCCCCACACATTTTTTTATTTTTCAGAGGATGTGAGTTATGATTTACAGTTATTACTGAATTGAAAATATTCTGTATAGGCTTCAATTAGAAATGGAGTAATTAATTTAGTAAAAATGAAGCTCAAGTCTTTCTGCACTACACTTTAACACTGCCATATCTTCAAATAAGTCATTAAATACACTGTGCAGTGCAAATCCATGGTAGACCTCCTGAAGTAAGGAGGACTAGGAAAAATCTAAGGAAAGATTTGGAGAGAATGACTGAATGAAGGGAAGTGCAACACAGAAAACAAAACAGAGAAATTAAATTGATTAGAAGTGTTGAACAAGGAACAAATGTTTGCTGCAAATCTATAGCCAAATTATTAGTATAACAATGTAGAACATGATATTACAGTATAGATATCTTTAAGAACCTCTAAAGAAACATCTAATGTCTTTTGTCCCTACTGATTCAGGAGCACTGACAAAGACTTTCCTTTGACTGATTGTTCTATACAATTTGACTAACACAAGATATCTTGTGACCTTCAGAGCTACTATAAAATTTTGAATTTGTTTCAAAACATGATTTGTGCCTGCTAAATTTGGTAGGCAAAATTTTGAATGGCTCAGTAAAAAATAAAAAGCTCCCTTTTTCTCCCTGTTTTCTTACTGTCATTCAGTATGGATGGCTACAAGGATAGTTAAGATACACATAGCATATTCAGAATGGGAACAATAACCCAAACTTCTTACACCACTCTGCCCTTGTAGAACAGAAACCTCAGAGAATTTTCAGCCTGACACTCTAGCCAGAAAGATGTGAGGCAGTTGGAATTGGGAAAGTTGGAAACTCTGAAAGTCTGAAGTTAAGTAATCAAATAATAGAAAACCTCACAGATTGTTTTAAAAGAGGGAAATGAGAAAGGATCATGGATAAGAGAGAAGAAAGCATAGAAATTAATTAGAGGAAAAGACTGTAGAATTACTGGACATTCAATGAGAATGGATTTTGTATTAAAACCATTGAACCTTTTAACCTTTTATTTTACTAAACAGCTAATCATCTGCTCCTCAGTCTTTCTCTCTAAATAAATAAATAAATAAATAAATAAATTTATATATATATAAAGGGTCAATAGCTATGAAACTTAATATATTCTCTGCTTTTTCCTAATTGCAAATACTGAGTCAGCAGTGATATTTTTTTTTTTTTTTGTAACTGTGTGCAACATTTTATGTAAAATGATTACACAGTGCTATAAGGTGAAACAAAAGCATTACCTTGTCAACTTATAGCACAGGAAGAACAATGTCCTGTTGGAGCCAGTCCAGAGGAGGGCCTCCAGGATGGTTAAAGGAATGGAAGCACCTCTTCTGTGAGGAGAGCCTGAGAGTCTTGGGTTTGTTGAGCCAGGAAAACAAAAGGCCTCAGGGTGACCTAATTGTGGCCTTCCAGTGCCTAATGGGGACCTACAAAAAAATGGAGAAGGGCATTTTACAAGGGCATGTGGTCACAGGATAAGGGGGAAATGCTTCAAACTGAAATAGAGTAGGTTTAGATTATGCATCAAGGGAAAATTCTTTACTGTGCAGGTGGTGAAGCACTGGAATAGGTTGCCCAGAGAAGTTGTGGTTGCTCTATCCCTAAGAAGGTTCAAAGAAAAGTTGGATGGGGCTTGGAGCAACCTGTCTAATGGCAGGTGCCCTTGCCCATGACAGAGGGTTGGAAGTAAGTGATCTTTAAGGTCTCTTCCAACCCAAACCACTCTGTGATTCTATCACTCTATGAACATACAGTTATCTTCTCAAAAACTTATGCCCTTTTAAATCCTGAATATTCTTTTCCAAAGGAGTTCAGGATTCTTCATGCTATATTACATATATATACTCCTATGTATTAAATGGCCCCTTACAGCCTTTTTAATAATTATTCATAAAACTCAGTCCTTAAAATACGTTTCTTTGAAGAAAAGAGTGAAGCACTGCATGCAGCAAATCTCAGTGGATCTTAACTGATCTTTTTGTAGGAGGTCCATTTCCTCATTATTTGATGACTAAACAGACTCTTCACACTAAAATAGGCACAAGGTCATAGTCTGTAATTTCTGACCTCCTGTAAAATATCATAATTTTACAGTTTCTTATGGCTATCTAGAGGTTCCTGAATATCAAAATATGACATTTCCTTCCCTCCTGCTAATTGAATATTTTAATAATTTCAACATACTTTGGATGTCAAATGTGAATATTAATGCACATTTTCTTCTGCAGGAAAGGTACATAAACATTATATGTATGCATATGCATGATTACTTCAATTTCTATTTTTAAAGACCTTTTCCTAAATCTAGCTGAATGCATGGAACTACTCAATTTTGGATTTTTTTCTGCATCAGAACACATAGCATGAAATCATAATGTTTTCTCAATGTATAACATTTTCTCATCCTTTTCTCTTCCCCACCCGCAAGCATGACCTAATATTCCCCAAAAATAAAAAGACTTTGTCAAATTCACTGGATATTTTATTGGCAAATATATTCAAAGAAAGGAAATTAAAAATCAGACATATGGATGATATATTTGAAAACTTAGGGCTTTTTCCCTCATATAAAATATTATCTGGCTGCCATCTATAAGCATATTTAATATGGATGATGAAAAATGAAATAGAAATTGTATACTTCAATTCTTTAATTTTCACAATGGTTGTGGAACTGTTCCAGCAGCTATAACCTTACTGGAATGTGATCTTTTCTAAATACATAAGTGTAACAGAAATTGTGTGCACACCTTGATAGCATAGAAAGAGGTAAGTGGTACTAGCCTACATGGTTTTCCTCTCAAGTTCCTCTCATATCATAATGTTTTCTCCAAATTAGCATTACTTCATTGTGTAGTTACCTTTTGCATTGTAAAGTCAATTTAGCAAGACTGAGATATTTTTTCAATTATATTTGACCTAGAAGATAAAAATCATTAAGTGATATAACATAAAAACCATCAACTATTCTACATCCCAATTCACATAAACATAAATTTTTGTAGAATAGATACTGTACATAGAATGCCAGGTGTCTAAGTATATAGAGGCTATAATTCCAGAAATTTCCGTTTTGAGGCAAGGCATTTGCATGGAGCTGTCTACAGATTTCCTAAAATTAATCTGGAAAAGAGAACAATTATTGAGGAATTAAGGGAAGTATAAATTAAATGAAAAGATAATCTATAAAGTATTTTAGATTTAGAAGTTAAAATTTATGTGAGCAGAAATGGCAGAGCAGGAGCATGCATCTCTCATTCAGGTTGCTACTTAGCAGCATACATCATGTGGGTTTCCTGAATGACTCCTGAGATTGTACCAAATCAGGAGTAAATTATTCATTGGCATGCATTTTGGAGATTGGTCTCACATGACTCACAAGCAATAGTTCTGATTAAAGAATAATAAGGAGAAATTAAAGGAAGAGTCTTCATAGCCATGACTCTCAGACTCTTTTTTTGGTGCTCACTCAGAAGCGTCTTTATAAACCTAAATTGCACAACAACACTAAGCATGCAATGAAGCAAAAGTGGATCATATACCCTTAATTCCACTTTGTACAGGTAGTTACATCACCTTGAATAGAATTCATTTTAACCTGCAGCCAGCTTACTGGTGTAACTTAGGTATATTATCCTTTCAAAAGATAAAGCTATGTTTCAAAGAAATAGAGCAGTTAGAAGATGTGTAAAACTTATGGTCTTACAGCAACCATAAAAAAAAGTTTGCAATATAATAGCTATTGTTAAAGTAACAGTAACACTAAATACCAACAAGGAAGCCAATGGAACTTTTTATTAGATATAGCTTATTCTGTATTAAAACAATATGTAACTCAATGTCTGGCTTTTTTATGCTTTGTTTGCCTTTTCTTATTGACAGTTTGGTTTTTCCTATATTGGTTGCTAACAACACTCAACTATATGCAAAAATTAAGTCTGAATGAAGACAAGTTAAACTTTGGTACAACAAAGAAAATGTTTATACGATGCTTACTTACCCATCAGCTGAAGTTTGACGAAATCCAGCAGAAGGCCAGCCAAATATGTTCCTAAAACTTTAATATATGCCACAAGGAAATTGAGTATGCCATTCTCCCCATCTTCTAGACACCTGCCTCTACTTATTTTGTAATAAAATGTGAAATTGCTTACTTATGAATCCATAACAATGAGAGAAATGAAAAGGAATTCCACTAGAAAAGTAAAGATCTTTTCACTTTTGACAGAAGATTTCTGTTCAAGGGAAACAAAATCAAAAAGAATAATTTGATACATATTGCTTATTTTAGATAGATATAATCCATAGAGTTTAAAATCTGAAGTTACTTATAAGATTTCTTTGAGTAATATAATACACAGAATTTTACTAATAGTGCTGTTGACAGAAAATTACTTATAAGTTCAAATGGAATACTAACACTGTGAAATGCTCTTCTCATAATCACTATACCAGTAAATCATTGTTGCCAGGAACAAACAAACAAATAAACAAATTAGCCATTTAAGTAATTTGATCTGCTTAGAAACATTTGATATCTTAATACTGCTGACTTAGAAATCTGTAATGGAGCAATGTCCTCAAAAACATGATAAGCAAAATCTGGTGCAAGGTAAGTTAAGCTATTTTAAGTTACCAGACTTCTGAACATTTAAAATTAACCTTATGGAGACTTTAAAAACATGGGGTTTAGAATTAGACTTGGAAGAAAAAAGTTGAACTCTTCTCAGAAACTTCAGAGAAAATTAAAGTGTTGGAGATGCTAAACCATGTTTGCCAAAGTATTCCTTGAAGCATTTTAAAAAACACCCCCCCACAGATAAACTAAACCAATAATAAAATTAATTTTTTAAATTATGAATTATTCTAGTTTTGATTGGTTCAATCAATTTAAAACACATGAGTAATAATTAATAACAAAACTAGAAGTTATTAATTCTTCTGGCAAGAGGAATCTTGAACAAGCCATATTTTGAGGGGCAAACATGTCCTGAAGTTGTTATAAATTTTATGTGACAACTTGTATATAGACACTAGCATGGACATTGATTTATTGATTTGCATGGATACACTCATATGACACTGCATATGTGCACAAACAGTATCTTAAGAGAGAGAAAAATAAGTGGGATGTAATTAATCAAAATAATTTGAGTATAAAAATAAGATCCTTTATGTAACTTGCTCGATGGCATTACATACATCTGCATCTCTCCCCTATCAAAAAAGAAGACATTTAAGAAATCCAAAGTAACAATGGAATTCAGAATACATGGTTTAGTATAAAAACTCTTGCAGTCACAGAAGTGCATATAGATTTTTACTTCCCTTTGTAAAACTCCTTAGAATTTTTGGAGAGCTCTTAAAAGTAAAAATTCTAGACCATTTTTAGGCTGTATGGTCTTAGAAACTGTGAGAGGTTTTTCAAAAAGTAGAAACTAATACTATAATGCTCTACTAATTCTCTGATAATACTTTTTTGGGTCTAACTGTGAGATTCAAATAATTCCGCTCTGGCATTTACTAATCTATTCCACTCAAACTATTGAAGGACTGATATCATAAATCCATACTAATTTGCATTGGCTGTAGATATAAAGAACACATGTAGATTAATATAATTAGATTAATATAAATACTAAAAATTACTGGGTCTGTACTGTAAATACAGCTTGTCCTGCTATGAGCTGTATTGGTTTTAAGAGATTTCAGGTATTGTTCATTAAGATTAAAAGATAATAGACTTTAGTTCTATATTAAGTTTCATATGACATTTTGAGTAAGAGGCTAAAATGATTCAGAATCAACATATTGCATGTATTTAGAAGCTGGATTTATTGAGAGAACCTATGAAGGATTGTCACAAATTCTGTTTCAGTGGCTTTTTAAAGTCAAGAATGTATTAAAAAAATGTATGCTGTATTTTAATATGCTCCATTTCAGTCACATTTACTTAGACATGATGTACCATTTAATTCACTGAAGTCCTGTGTCCTGTATTGTGTCACATATGAGACTTGATTACACTGTTTCTTCTGGCTTTATGACATATGAATCCATTAATATCCACAGAATTAAGCAGTTTTATGTCTGCTAGTTAAAGACTCGTGACTGCATTAAAGGAGGCTAAAAAGTTACCATATTTCAATGTAAAATTATTTCTAATGAACACTTTACATAAGTAAAGATAATAAATAGAGCCTTTAGAAAGATGAAACCTTCAGCATACCTTCCCAAGCTACTTAGCTGGAGAACTGACTAATTTGGAAGCTTAGTGGCACCAGTTGCTCCCAGTGGCAACCTGCCTCTATTCGGGAAGAATCCACATGCATAAAAATATTAGCATGATGATACATTGATAATCCAAGTGTTAGCATGACTAACTATTTCACTTGCTTGATTTCATTTTCATTGCATATTTACCTCTTCATTAAATCTTTCTTTTCTCTCAAATCACCTCATTATGAAACACTTATTCAAGTAAATGACTACAAATTTACTGTATATAATCTTTTTTTTTTTAGTACCCTGATGGGTTATATGCCAGAAACACTGGAAATAGAAAACATCATAAAAATAAGTGAAAAATTTAATTTAAATTTTGTGTAGTAATTCTTCAACTACTATTTCTACTGAAATTGCATATAGTGAAACCTTCATAAACTAAAATATATTTCTTTTATCCAACCTGTTATCTTTTTTATTTTGCCTTTGAATGTTTAAATATTTTCAATGGAAACATTTTGCAACCATCTGGTTCACAGGTGGCAACAAATTTCAGTTAAATAAAAATTATTATATTCTTTCTGTTCAAAGTTCAGTCAAGCTCTAGAATTAATACACTTCTTTAGTGAAATAATACAGCAAATAGTCAATCTACATTGATTTGGTATGGTAACAGTAGGGTGGAAAAGAGTATTAGTCATTCTACTGTTTTTTCTATTTGCCCACTTTCTCATGTCTTACATTCTGCCATCCTTTTTTTTTCTATTAAAAAAAACATTGTCAAAGCCAAACAAACAAACCCAAATACAAGAGAAAAAATGACTGTAAATATAAACAATAAAAGACACAGACACAGGAAAGATCATCTATTATTTTAATTTTTTTTCCTCTATGTCATAAATCACTCCCTTTTAAATCCTTGTATTTATATATTATTTTTCAGAGCAATGATCTGTATTAATGCCTGTGAAACATGTAATAATAACAAACAAATAAATAAATAAAATAATTTGTAGCAATTAATGAATTTTTGGGAAAAGGTAACTCACCAGATCATCAATTTGTGCATCTGCATTTACTTGGTTATGTGTGACTGCATAGATATTCTTCCATTGCATTGAGTGGAGGCCTGGTTGAATGTTTGTCTGGAGACTTTTTTAGACTAGCAACCAATGCTTGATTGGTTTGATGTTTGCTCAGCTCTTGATTCCACTCTCTGAATTGATAAAGTTCTCCAACAACCATAAAGGGAACTTAGGGACCTCCCTCCCATATTTCCACTTAAAGTGGAAATCTAAAGTTAGACAAGATGACTCCCACCCACAAGAGTTTAAAAAGAAGTAATGTTCTTTCATGTTGACTAAATATTTTCAGTAATAACTCTCATGTGCTGAAAGTGAATTTTACAGGTAATGTTATTTAAATAATATTTCCTTTTCTAGTGGAATAATAAGCTAGGAGCATTCGTTTACATTACTTCAAATATTAAACTTCAATTTCATATACTGTAGTGAGGCTATTACCTGAGTACTATAGTTTTTTATCAATTTTTTCTCTGAGCCCTAGTCCAGCTGGAGAATTCTCACCTGAGGCTGCTCTTCTAAAAGCTCCTCCTGCAAATGTCAGGGTTTCTCTTGTGTCCAGCCAATCCCTTCTTCCAGTTTTTCTGTGATTTGCATGCTTTTTAAGCTTAAAACCAGTTTAGATTACATGGTATCATTTAGATGGAAAAGCTTTCATTCCTTCAAAATATTTCTTTTTCTAAAAGTATCCCGTTTAAACCAACATTTTATTGTATTGTTCCACTTATCTCAATGCTTTCTTTCCTGTGTATTAATTACAGGAATGAAAAGTATAAGCACTCAAACTACACTATTTTTACACAGCTGTGTTGAGTCAGAAGTAAAAATAAATAAACAAACAAAAAAGACAAGTACATATGCAGAGAAGGGGAGGCAGAGAAAACTAGTTTTCTTGAGTTTACATGGCTTTATCAATAGAATATGAATTTAATCCAAACCTCCAGAGTGGACAAGAAAAATACAGTAGAGTAAAACAGAATGCAAATATTGTCAAACTGTGTGCATTTTCCCCCTTTAAAAAACACCAAGTAGCCTGTTCCCTTTCTCATAGAAAGAAACATTTTAAAAAGACACTGCCTTTTTTCCCATGAACTCTCAGTTCCTACATAGAGTTTCTATAGAATAGGTGGTTCCTGTGGATTCCCATACTCATTTGCTGTTATAAATTGGTCTTTTTCATGTTCCTTTATTCAAATGGTATTGTTCTTTTTATCTTTGCTGATACCTAAGACAAGACACTTCACTATCTTGTGCTCAAAAGTCCCAATCTATAAAAAACAGTTTTATTCCCCAATAAATACATAAATACACATGCATCTATACAAAAGTCTAGTAATCTTTAAAAAAATGGCTTAAATTATACATCCTTAGCAAAATATAACATTTCCGAATGTAAATTGCTAGATAACAGATGTTATCACCACAGCTATTTATTGTTCATGCATTCTTTAAAATTTGTAATTTTATTTCATCCAGAAATATCATTAGGTATTAAATATTGCAACTATTTTTCTCACTCCAAACTGAAGGCTTCCCCCACCCCTGGTGGATCAGGACTGCAACATCGCTTTGACCAAGAGACCTCAAAATTTCAACAATCAGGTCTCATTTCTGGATCCACAGGTGGAGATTTTATACCTTGCTACTTTTATACTTTCTTTCACTTTTTCTCCTTTTGTCTTATGCATTTTCTCAAGTTAATTTTTTGCTTTTTATCATTGATTGTCTAACTAAAATGGCTACATTTTAAATTTGCCGAGTACTTTGTTTTTACCTTAAATATTCTAAAGTTTGGAAGTAAAAGTTTGATACTGAACCACCCAAGAATTTTGTTGTTTTTCCTTTGCGCCACTCAGAGTAAATCAAGCAACCTTCCCCTTAAAGCACCAAGAGAACTGGGCCACAACAGCTGCAGACAAAAAACAAACAAACAAACAAGCAAACAAACTCCCCACAAAACCAAAACAAAATCAGCCAAGCCACTCAGAAAAATTCCATTCATTTTTGATAGGAATTGAGTGGGCTAAGAGTTGACAACACTACAATCTACAAGAAAACACTCGAGTCTGGTGAAAAATCTATAACAAAAAGGATGGACTCAGTATTGTCATGTCCTACGATAAAAGTTTCTACTTCAAAGCATTCAAGTGGTTTTTTTGCAGGACAAAAGTTATTTTAGCCTTAAGAAGGGCTCTCTTGTAATCTTAAGGGTTATCAGACTTAAAAAGAGAATGTAGATTACCTTTGTGAATTCTGACAACTGAAATATCCCTCTGAAGGGGAATTCCTAATTTATGTAAATCAATAAATTGAAAATCAAAGGTAAAATAAACAGAACTATGGCACTCTCTCAATCCTCCTCTTGGTTCTAGAAGAAAGTGCTGGCTGTTGTAGATTGCATTGAAGACAGCAATAGATGACAAATTCAAATCTATTCCTTATAAATCTCTGACTACAATTTTGAAAAAAAAATCATGAAAAATAACAAGATTACCTAGCTTTAAAAAATTATTTTGAATTTTTGCATGATATTGATGATGCTTATCCTTGAAGCGCTAATATATAATTCTGAAAAGTATAGGCAAGGCAGTATTATTTTTATCTCAAGGTTAAATTTTCTTCATTAGAATTTGTTATTTTCAATTTAATTTGATGTCTATGAGCAAAAAATCCTCTGCACACTCACCAGTTTCAGCAAGCTGATGTCATAAAAAAACCTTAGTTGTTGTAGCTTCATTGATTGTCATGATGCCATTACAGTTGTCTATCGTTCTTCCACCTACCATAAAATTTTCCATTATTGGACATGGTTTGGAGTTTCCTAGAGCTTTGCTCAGATTCATCTGTTTGGATTAAAATTTGTCTTGCTGGGTTTTTGCTCAACGCCAAATTATCTTGAAACGTGTAAATGAAAATTATATCTATATTTTTAAGGAAGATATTAACAAATAAATACATGAAAGAACGTGCATGGAGAGAGAGTGCACTATCATCTGTCTAAGTTCTACATCCATTCTGCTGAAAAGTTCTTGTGTCCTAAGGTCAGTGCTGTGCTATGGCCCTTACTTATCCTGGTTTTTTTTGATACCTTGTGGCTTCCCTGCTAGAGAAACTACTTTCCAAATCTTAGTCTGATCTGATTAAGTCAGAAAATACAGCACACCGAGTGAGGAACCCCTTCACAGGTGTTCCTTCTGAAAAATATCCATATAAAAGAGGTGAATCCAATTTTACTTTTAAGTTGGATGCCTCTTGAACTCTCTTTGACTTGGAAGCAGGCTCTGATGTTGATTTTACTTTAAAAAAACATTAGTGTGGCAAATTCAAATATTCAGCATTCCCAATACATCAGAATTAATGTTGCCAAATGTAATAATGTCTGTCTAACCTATGTAAGCATATTTGCATGTTTTTAGATTTGCTAATATCCCTTCCTTTAAACATCCAGCTTGTATGATATCTTTTATCACTTAGCGAACAAATACTTAAACATTTTGCTTTCTTATAATTTATCTTTTAGTGTATAAAGTACAATATTCAAGTGTTTATATGGATGAAAAAATACCTTTCACTCTATCTGAGTTTCCAAAACCTACAAATTAATACTCATGTAATTATTTTTAAAAATCATGGACACTGCACAAAATAATTAAGCTCAAAACAAGACCCTGGAACAAAATTCTAGTCCATTCAATGGCAAATGCTGAATCTGCAACCTACAGCTAATGTCTCTATACAGCAGTTTACATGACTTAAACTGAGAAACACAGCTCACATTGTGACACAACAAAAAAGACAGCATAAATAAAACCATTGATTTTCAAACCAATGGTGTCTGAGTGCTTCATAAATATCAGCATCCATGATATGAGAATACATCTCTATTATCATTTTATGCATAGGCAGCTGAAGCAAAAGGATTTGGGAACATGGGGTAAAAGAAGATAAGGAGCCTCACATTAAGCAAAAATAAATTGTGAAATGCTTTCTATCAGAGCTCTCAATTGGGATATATGAGAACAGAGATTAATTTCTCTTTTATTTTGAACTAACCGTTTGAACTAACATTATTCCATGTTGGTCTAAAAGGAATTGGTCTCTAGACTTTCTTGTAGAGCTTTCCCCTTTTCATAGGCAAGTTTAGCAGTTATTGAATCACTCAGAGACAGAAAAACTTGTATGTGCTCAGGAGGTATTGTCCTAAATGCAATGAGAATGACCTTGGCACAAACTCCCAGTCAGAGACAGGACACAACTGAACATTGTTTTCTCATGCCTTTTCTTAATTCTTCTCTGTAAAGACTTTTAACTGTTCAAAGCAAATTAACATTGGCTACAGTAGTTCTTAGCAAAGTTCAGTCTGCTGCAGTTCAGACAGCAGCATTTCACACTGGATATTCAGAAAATTTAGAATTAGTATTTTCATTGTGTCTGAAGGAAAGGACAGGAAAGTGTCTAAGTCTCCAGTTGTCTTCATCACTCAATGACATTTCTTTTCCTAGAGTTTTCTTCTTCATCAGCTATAAAACTTCCTATTTAAAACAAACAAACAAACAAACAAAAAACCCAAACAAAAACAGGAAGAAAGATTCAACTTGTTTCAATGTAGGTCCTTGATCACTGCTTTTCTTGTGGTGTTAAGCAAGTGTCATGGTAAATGAAAGAATTGTGGCACACAAATCAGGCATTTTTAGAAAATAAAAATTTGAAAATAAAGAGCTGCTCATCTAAAGTTGCAAAGTTCAGGGTTTTTTTAAATCTATTAATTATGAAGAATGGAAAGAATTAACTTTGAAAGAAAACTGTGTATACCTACAAAACTGTAGGGTTGTGAAAATTTTTGGCTCAGCTAAAAAAAAAAAGCAAAATAAAATGTTTAAACCACATGCACAGAACCACAGGTTTCAAACTTTGCAGTATTTTTAAGTCATAAGTCATAACCTATTTTTCTTTTCTTAGTATGCTGCATCTTTTAAATATATGCTTCATTTCTTAGTCATCTGGCCCTGTCCCATGTTGGAATTGCTCCCTGCTGTTAATTAGAGGTGACCATGATTTGATTAATCTCAAACATGTGTTATATATGCACACTATGGAAAACTGTATTCTATATTTTCTACTTTAAACATTTTTGAGTGTAATGGAAACAAGCCAAACATTTTTTAAGGACCTAATCTTATCTTAATGAACAATATGGATATGATCAAAATAAGACATTCTAATCCATTTAAAGTGTTAAAAGTTCACAGAAATATGCACTAATCATGTACAGTATTTATCAATGTAATACAAACAAGGTTTCAAATGCATACCACCTGAGCATCATTGCTATCTGTAAATCTGAAATTCTCTCCATTTAGACAAAGGTTTGTAGCAGTTTGACAATGTGCTTTACCTGACCTCACGTTGTTGGTATGTTATCCATGTAGACATTTTTTGAAGACATTAGCCATATTTTTTTATACCTAAAGATAGCAGTCAAGGATGGCTGTAACATTGCCTTATGATTTTACACAGCTCTTGATATTGAAGGGTCTTTAATGCCTAGAGAACAAATGTAAGATTTTTTACAGGATTTATTAATATTTTAAATTATGGGGATAGTAATTATATAGTTATTAAAGAAAAATTCACTATATAAGGAAGGCTAAACATATTGTCTTGGTTTACAAACATCCGTAAAGACCACTACTAAATAAGAAGTTTTGAATATTTTATGTCACATTCATATAAGTGCCTATGCGTTTTTGTGTAAATAAAAGTACTGTGAGTATTAACAAAAGTTCACTAAAAGATTTACTCCAGCTATTCAAAAGAGATTATTTTTAAAAAGTTAAATATAACAATTTTAGTTTTTAAAAATGACAATTATTTAATTTGCTGGTTCTATTTTTTTTATGTAGAACTCCACTGTTATTAATATACAGCCTCCAGTGGTAAGTGAAATATAATTCCAACTAATTTTTCCTACAGCTGTATACAAATCAATAACTGTAAGAATCCCAGAGGAAAAGCATGTGGTATGGCCCTCCAAGTTCCTAATGAATGCAAATAAGCTGACCTTTCTTTGACAGCTATGAATATGGTTTTTCACAATTTTACCATTGAAATTGCTGCAATCAGCAATTCATACAGGAAAAATTGAGCCAATAGTGCTTGTAAATAATTATGCATTACAAGAAGGTGCATGGTACAGTTAGCATACCGAACAAACTTCATGATTTTGGGAATCAGTTACTCTAAAGTATTTGTCAAAAAAGATCTCCTAAGAGAACACAAATGCTCACTTTATTTTTTTTCTTTTTTAATATATTTTCTATATCCTTGAAACACTCTAGTTTTAGTGTTCCTTTTTTATTGTTTAAACTACAAATACTGTCACACCTTGGATTATTAATTTCCAACAATAACACCATTTTTATAGGTAGGATAATGAGCCTGAAAGTAAAGGAAGATCATGGTCAAAAATAAAGAAAAAAAGAAGGATTCTTCATTTTAAAGGGATAATATATCTATGAAAATACAGTGTTTCTCATACAATGATATAATAAAACAGTGAATGAAAACAACATATTTGAAACAATGAGCTACTGTAATACTTCCACCTCTAGTATTTCTTTCTCACAAATACTCTTTGAATAGTGCTGAAAAAATTAATGTATAAATAAAAGATATTTTTAACACCTATTTTAAAATTAAAATCTCATATATGTTTAGGAAAAACTGAAATTTGAAGCACGTGCATTACAGCATTGTATTTTCCACAGAATAATTAAAATGTCTGCAAAAATAGTATTTCAAATAGATCTGAAGAAATAGCACTTACATTAAACATGTTAATTACAAGTGCATATTGATCTTTGAAAAAACCAAAAAGATCAAAAAAAGATAAAAAATACAATATTCTGGTTCATTATTCCTATTTAGCAAAAACTTGAAATACATATGGCTGGAAAGTAGCAGCCTCAACTGAACACCATACTAATTAAGAAGATTAAAATTCCCCTAGTTTTGAAGACAGAGGTTACTGAATTCTTGGAACTAATTTCATTAAAATCATTAGTTGAATTTTTGTTTTTTTCAATAAGTAAATTTCTGTTTTAATAAGCTTTGAATGCTCAGGATATCAAATAATAGGATATCAAATAATAATAACAGGATATCAAATAATACTATGCTCATATAATATGTGTGATATTTTAAAAGATCGGTCCTTCCTTGATGACATTTCCTCAGCATCTCTACTCTCATACTCGTAATTCTTTCATGTTCAGAATGAATCCCTGCTACCTCTCACTCAATATTGATCTTCAAGGCATTTCTTCCAATCCTCTCCCCAGTGTGGTCACTGAACAGTATAAAAGTTCAATAGGAAGATCAGCTGCTCATCCACTTTTTGCTAAAGCAATTTGTATTATGGATTTATTTTAGCAGTCTACAGTGGCAGTTGCTGTTTTTACTATTTAAATGCTTTGATTATCTGACCTTGCTTACTTTATCTTTTTAAGTGCTGTGCATGGGCTTTAAAGTTGATCAATAAGTGGGGATTCCTCCACCACATTATGTTGAAATCAATCCTGATTCAGACTATTTGTATTTCACTCTTATGAGTCCATCTGTCTTTCTTAATTTTATATTCTCTTTTCTTAAATAATTTTGTCTGCCACTGCAAATACTTACTGTCAGGTAGATTTCCATTGCAATCAATTCAGCTTTTCTCAGTCATAACTACAGTGTCTGGGAAGACACAAATGTATAGGATCATATCCTATTCTTGAACAGATAATAGGTTTTTGGTTTTGTTTTTGTTTTGTTTCTTTTTTTAATATTTGTGCCATAGATAATGTCAAAGTCAATAAACACAAATTTTTATTTACTTAATGTCTTACTTTTTCCATTAATAGTTAGAAATTAAAAATCAAACTAAATGGCACAAGCTTATTAAAATACTTCAGATTTGCAATTTCTCTTAGAGAAAAAGATAAAGTAATGGAGTCAAGCAGCCTTCAGCTATGTCACAATAAAACTTAGAATTGTCTGATTAAAACTGGGAACTATAATTAATCCTGAATTTGTCCAGAGTAAAAAAATGCTTTAAGAAACATTTTGTTATATTTTGCATCTAATTTATTTAATAAACATTTAAAACATTTCAAGTTTTTTACTTCTCAAAAGTTTTTAAATTTGCCTTGCCTAATTCATAATGAAAAGGTTATCACAACTGTAAGAAGCCTTAGCATGGATATGTCAAAATAGAAAAGAAGAAAGAAACTATATAGAAAATCTAGAAATTCAGTTAACATGATATGTACAGTGTCCTAAGCATTTAGGGGATTATCTACCTAGAACATACAAAACTTACTGAAATACTACTCTGATCTTATTTAATATCTCCACAAAGGTTCAGAAGAGGGAATACCATTTCCCTGTTCTTTAACTAAATCACCACATAAACACTAATTTGGATTTCTATTAAATTAACCTAAATTAAAATACAGTCAGATGTTTTGGAGATTTCCTGTAATCCTTACATCATAATTCAATACTTTTATAATACAACATCACAACTACAAAACAAAATCATAAGTGATCCTTAGAAAAGTTTTCATCTTCAATCTTGCAAGCTTGTGAACAGCTTTTCACATGTTTATAGGGTAATTGGTTTCACAAAACTGTGAAACTGTGACTTGCATTCACATATGTTTGAAATATTGGAGCCTAGGATGTCATTAAAATCTGATACTGCTATTAATCAGTTTGCTAAATAATACATTAATTTTCCATGCATAGGAAGAAACTTACATGCTTCAAATTTTCTAGTTCTTCACCTGACTGAGACTAATTCTACTTTATCCTGGACCAGTGGACACTGAGGTCTTCAGAAAGTTGCTACTTTTCCTCTTTCTTTGGTGTTGTTATTCTTACCTTTAAGTCCTCCACACTTTTCCTGATTCTTTGAAACAAAATAGGAATTATTCAGTCATAAGTTTGGCAATGGTAAACAAAGTGAACCTTTTGTGATGGATGGGAGAGCTTCTGCCTCAGTTGTAGCTCCATATGGTGCACACCATCATGTCTCTGATGAGAGGGGAAGGACAAAAGGAAACATGACCATGAATATCTTAAGCATTGTTATAATTAGATGATGTTAATAGCAACACAGAATAGAGAAAGTAGTGGGATGACAGACATTTAAATCATATGAAGACCAGTGATGATGGGGTAGTGAATATTTAGCCTACAAGGCATTATTAAACTTATGTCAAAAACATGGTTCACATGAAAGTGCATAAAATAACTAATAATAAACAGCCACTAAATGAATAAAAGGGATGAGGACTTTCACTGGTAATTTTCTATGTGCATGAAAGAGAAATGGCTTAGGAATCTAATGTACAAAGTAACCCGTACTAAAGAAACCAGCAAATACGCAACAGTTCTTTTCACAATGGCACAATGCCATTTTTGTTCTTTTCTGGAAATTAATAGCACCAGAAATGGGGAAAAAAAAGTTTTTTGAGATTTGCTTGTATAAGACTTCAGTACATCTACAGATTTTTTTAAAAATTATTAGCAACTGTACTGAAATCCGGTCCTCTCAGTAATCTTATAAGCAATTTTAGTTAATGCAGTATGTCACTCCTGAAAATGAATCAGATTTTTCTGATAATTCCTTTCAGATTTTCAAGTGAACATTTTGTCTTCCTCTTTTAAAATTTCTCTAACTAATAAAAGCATAGATTTTATTATGGGGCTGTTCTGGTTTTCCTTTGAAGCAGTTCTGGAATTTGCGGATGTAAAGAGGAGGGCTGCTTTTGCCAGAAACTTATCCATTTAAAACATAAGAATGAAAATGCAAAGGAGAAATAGAATTACGAGAAGATGTTACAAATAGCATCTAACGTGGGGGTTAGAGAGGATGTGCAACTTGTTCAATACTTACTAACATCACTTGTGAAGATTTTTCATTTTATTGTGACAGCAGAAGGGAAATTTAAAAGAATTCACTACACCAAATATTATGCATTTCTGTGGAGCACAGCTAAAAAAAGACAAGTCTGTACTGTTTCTCTCAGGTGGGTAAATGTTAAGAGAGAAGAATCCAAGTTTCATGATGCAGCAGCACAAAGCTGGGAAGTGAAAATTATGTTGCAGCAGAGTCCTGAAAATATGACTGTAAAAGTTAATCAATAAAATGTCTATTCCTGTCTATTCACTAGAGGCCCCAGCTGCATAGCTTCACACAATCGATACTACAAATTATTACGATTTCCAGGTTCCCACTGGACATTCTGAACAAATCTTTCAGGTGTAACAGGCTTATACTGGGGGGAGGCAAGCAGGGTGGAGGGCTGGGGAGTGGGACTGGGGTTGTGGTTTCCTCAGGTCTATTTCATCCAGGATAAGTAAACAGCAAACAAAGCCTGTGACTTCTAAAAACTTTTAGTTGCTTCCCTATGAAATAAGTGTATTAGGGGCACCCTGTGAAATTAGCAGAAAATGGTTTTGCCCTGTTTAAAAAGAAATATTTTTTTTCTGGTTAATTAATGAATATAAGGGTTTCTTATTGTTTTTAAATCCTAGTCAATAATTTCCTTTTTTCACCACTTCCATGAAAAAATAACTTATAACAAGGACTGCACAACAAGGAAATAAAAGCATACAGAAATAAACCTTTCCCCTCAAAGGCCTCACAACAGCTATAGCAGAATCTCAGGACTCAGTATAGTTTTAAGCGACCAATTTATGCTGTGCTGTATTATTCTTTGTATGGTCCTGTGCTCTCACCCTGATACCAGCTGCATTTGTCAGATTCACTAAGGAGGAAGGTAAGAAAAGTCCAGGACTGTATGACTTTGAATAAGTCAGCACCAAAGGGATGCTACTTTATGACACATGCAGTACCCTTCCTAGTGACTAAATATAACCCTTATGACATTCCCTGTCCCAAAACACCCAGGGGACAGAGATCCATTGTTCTTTCTGTTTCCCAAGGAACAGAACAGAGCAGATACTGGCTGGCACAGCATTACTGTTTTCAGGTACACAGTATGTTGTTTTAAAAGGAAATTTCAATATTTAAATTTGTTGTTGATTTCTTAGATTTATCAGTTTCACTTTACTGAACCTATTGCTTTGAATTTCCAGTTTTAATTTTTCAGATTCAAGAAATAATTTGGTTACTGTAATCCTGAAGCAATGCATCAGAGTACTTTTAAAAAACAATGGTATCAAAAATAAATTCAAAATTTTACATAAGATTAAATAAAAGTAGTTTTGATAATCTATAGAGCTAAGTAAAGGTTTTCCTTAATCAAAGTTTATTATGTTCATGCCCTGAATTAACAAACTACCAAAGTCACTGAACAAGTGAAAAAAATACAAGAGCATGAAGGTCAGTTTGTTAATAATTTTTGCATGTGAAGAGATTCATTCAAGTTTTGTTTGTTCATATAAGGTATAAAAAAATCTAATAAAAAGTCCTGAAAAATCTTTTAATGATTATCATTTGGCCTTCTATTTCAACCTTAGTGAAACTCATTTCAGTGAACTTTTGCAAAATTCCTGCTCTTTCAAAAGCTGTATTTCATGACACAATCAATCAGCTACAGCTGGGAGTTTCAATTCCACTTCCCCCCTCCTTCCCCGCCATCCCACACCAAGTTACCACAATCAGTAGTCCTAGAAGTTTGTATCCTTTTTATTTACAGAGAACTATCTACAAGATTAGGCATAACATGGCATTTTGTAAACTGAGGAATAACTTCAAATGGTTAAGAAAACCCACTATGGCAAAAGATTAAAGCTGTGTTAGGAAAGTAAATCAGTGACAGTGTTTTCCCTAGAGAAGTACTAGTAATGTCTTTAGAGATATAACTACAGGTTGAAAACCACCAAGCTATTTTATTTAAAGAAATGAAGACACATAACTGAAGACAGTGTTTCTTCCATGAAGCTTTTCCCAGTCTTCAGCATAAATATTAACTCAAAACATTTGAGCTGAAGAACGGATAAAGTTCCAGTCTGAAAGTCATTTACACTAAACGTATATAATATTTTGCTTTAGATATGTGATGTTTGTTGCATCTGAATTTAGCTTGTCTTCCTCAGAAAACATTTGCTGAGGTAATATTTTATGCTTGCTACAAATTTGAGATAAAACATTTAGCTCTAAATGTTCAATCCACCTCCAAATGAACAGACTTTCTTTCTGCAGCCAAATTATCTAGTATAAAGTGTTCATCATGCTCTATGATATTACGAAACAGCTTGAAATTCAGTCTGTATATATAGGGATTGCTTAATGCAACATAACTTTAATAACAAGAGAATGACTGCATGAAAAAAGCATCAACTAAGAGAGTAATTTTTAGCATAGTCTGAATCTCAAGAACTCTAAAAATGAATCACTTTGTGGCTCAATGTAAAATATAGTTTATATTAAGCTAAATGATAAAATCTAATTTTTGAACATTGTTAATTTTTGATAAAATCCTAAGAGCTAGTTTTCAATCTAATAGATAGTAAATTTGACTGGTTAGAACAAAAGTACTTTTTTCAGTGTAAACTCTTTTAAAGTATACAGTTTATATTTTTTCCTTTATGTTAAAAACTTCATATGTGCCTTGCTATTGTGACTAAAAGTTCAAACACCAAATTTTCTTTAATTTGGTAGCCTCTTGCTTAGAGGCAGCTTCTCTAACAAAAAAAAAAAAAAAGAAAGACAATAAGACCCATATGTAACCTTTGGTCTCTAAAAAGAGGAAGATGAGAATACCATTAACAGATAGGTAATAAACAATTACACATACTATTCTACTTCAACGCTACAGAATATCAATTTTAAAAATAAACCAGACTCCTACTAATAGTACTTTTCAACACTCAATTTTTTAAGTGCAGGTCATATTTTAAAACATACATTAATCGATCATTTAGATTTCATAGTTTATCCAATAGAGTTACAGAACATATTTACACTGCATCGTACCTGAGAGAAACGATTAATACAGTGCATATTAAAAGGATTTACTGCTGACTTTAATGTCTTTTGTTTCTCAAATACCAAAAAATAAGTAACTCACTTGTAATCACTAATTTCTTCTTCAGAAGTTAGAATATGTTTTCTCAAGGTCTTCATCTCTCCGTCTGTGATTTTCTACTGTTCTGTTCTTGGCGAACTGTTTCTGCTATTTGCTCACTTAGCTGCTCTTGAGTTGCTTTCAAGCTGGATTCCATTAGAAGAAGTTTTTCATCTTGACTGGCAAGTTCTTTGCCTGTAAGTTAAAAAAAAAAAGAAAAAAAAAAGAAAGCTTTGCATTTTAAGCTCAAGCAGAGCAATATTTTTGTTTTAAATGCAATGCAGTGCAACCCTCGGTAAGAGCTGGGCAAATACTGTTTTCAGGAGAAGAGCATCATTCTGTTCCCAAATCTTGAGAGGAAAATATGTTACAAATCTATTAAGAGCTGGTTTAAGTCTCTTTCATTGTATTGCACTAAACTTAAATAAAGAAACTTGGATTCAATATTCTGCAAACATTTAAACTGCTGTCAGAGCTTACTGTATACATGCACATCCAGTATTTCATTCCTTCTGAAGCAAACACCTATCGCGTTTGTATTTTACAGTATAAGTCAATCTAGAATTCAAAATCACAGTTTTGAAAATAGAGCAGCTTTTATACCATTTAACAATAGTAAAATGTACAATTTAATCTTGAAGTCTTCAATTGCATTATATTTTTTCATGAATTACAGAGCCCATGCATAGTAAAAACCCGTTCTTTTCCAAGGTCATCCAATAGATGGCAATCTTTCCTTAGACCAAAAGAAACCATAGCCATGCACTGCCAGCTCTCAGAAAAATAAGTGATTTAAGACAAAGACATTTTTCCTTTGTTCTTTGTTGACCATTTTCCTAAAAGATATATGTACATAGGCTTTAATTTAAATATTTAGCCCTTAGTATGTGCACACATGAGTCTGTGTTAGTGTGCAGGTGTATGTGTTCCTGCACAGACACAAATCCACACACATGTATTTGTTTTTATACTCTTTCATAAATATATGGCTTTAGACATATAGACACATGTAGTGCACAGGTCTAGGATATTGTGGAATAAAACTAAGCCTTAAAACAAGTGCTTCGCAACAAGCATTTTATATCACACAGTTCCTTTATTCTGCAGCATTCAAATTATTTTGAAATTTGACACCAGAAAAATATAAGACATTATGAATCAGTTAGTGATAGCAGTTCAATATGTACAATAAAAAAGGCAGTTATGCGATCATAGATTAAAATCCCTGTTTTTAATGTGCCATAATATAATATTAAAGAGCGAAAATACACTCGACTTCAGTGAAGTCAGAAAACAGTATTTTCCAGGTTTAGATTGAAAGAATCCCTTAAAGAAAAACATTTGTGCTCTGTTAACATGATTCTGCATTTATTGTCTTTAATGTCTGACAACATTCACCATATGCACAGGATCTAAATTCAGCTATCATATCTTCCTTTATGAATTCAGAATATTCAGAAGATCAATTTCCTTATATAAGAAATTGCTTTGTTCTTTTCTAATTGACAGTAACATAACCTGACTTCTCACAAAACACAGCAAGTCACCATTTCCATGAGTAAAAGTACTGTATATAAACTGCTTAAATTTAATGTTTTGCCTCAGAAAGGTACACAGCTAACATTAACAACTAAATGTTTAACAGGCAGTAGATAGCACCCAGAGTTCATCCTTACTGAATATCAAGCAAATATGAATCTTTGTGAACTAATTAGTTAAACTGTTATTAGTGTCAACACATGTTTAAAAAAATGTACAGCTTAAAAAACAACGTAGAACAAACTTTGCTTTCATATCTAAAAAATGAGCAATACTAGTAAAGTCAAATGTAAACTGTCATCATTCAATAAGAATTATAATATATAAAAAAAAATATATTTTCAGTGCATTTTGCAAGGTATTTTTAATAACTTTACTGTGGTAGATTGTCTCTCTGGAAATAATATAGCTACTTATTTGAGTAACCTTATTTATCTGTGGGCTCCAAGTATTCGATTGGGTTTTGAAATCAAAAGAAGGGTAAATATTTAACAGGTAATGTAAACCTCTGACATTAAAAGTTTCCCAGTTGTTGATCTATTTAATTGTTTTTCCAGAAGACACTCTTTTATATCAAAAATGAGGTTTATTTGAATTGTAAAACTTATTAAGTTCCTGTCAATTTTGTGAAATAGCACTGTATGTATTATCCCAAAACAAATCCTTAACAATGCTTTAGAAGTTCTTAGAAGTAGTTTAGAGCTGTGATCTGTTGTGTGGAGACAGACTAATCTTCCCAAATTTATTTTATTTATATCTGCTTTGATTTGTAAACAGATCCAGCAACATATTTTTTGTAATTGCATAGCTATTTAAACATACACGAGGTGATTTAATCGCTACTTTTAATAATCAGGTTTAACTCACAATGTGTCCTGGTAAAAAAGGGTTAAATTATTTTAAGTTTACCTATGCCTTGGACTTGAGCCTTGGTTGATCCCAAGCCAGAGGCGCTAGCAGCTGCATGCTTTATTTACAATCCCTTTGTCAGACTTACAACTGCCCCAGGCTATAACATAGTGTACCTAATGTTCAAACTGGCAGGTAATCTTATGTCAAACATACTTCTTTGATTTAAAGTGATCAATAGATTCTTGTAAAGAGGTAATTTCTCTGATGTTTCCACCTTGCCTTTCTTACAGGTGATTCACACAAAAGCCTGCTTATATGATGTACGAACAATAACCAGAAAGCTATAATCATGTTTTTTCAGATGTTTCCGGTGCACAACGATTTTGGATCAATACCCTGTGTAATACAATTATCTGCAATGATCTGGTTGTATTGAAAAAGAATTTGCAGCAGACCTCTAGGGGGTTTTATCCAGAAACACGTATCTGGCAATGTTGTGAATAGTGGAAGAGAAAATTAAGGGGTTGACACAGGCTGTCTATTATGTTCCAAATGACTTCATTAATATTTTATTTGGTAAAAGTAGTATATTTCAAGCTCTACTATACTGTGACTTCAAAATATTAATAATGCAATTTCCTTGTTGCATTTGCTTATTTTGAAAACTAGTTCTAGCACACATGTTACTGTGAAAACCAAAAGTATCAACGAAAAATTTTTAAAGCAGTTTATTGCCCATAATGAAATGATTCCTTGTTTTTCCATCTTGTTTTGCTTTTGTGTAAACTACTCTCCGGAAAAAAAAAAACCGCATGCATCAATGCACTATTGCTAAAGCTGTTAACTTATCTATACAGGGATTAATCATATCAGTTTTAAAAGTCACCTAAAATATTAGGAATTATATCAAACTTGTTAAGTTTAAATTGCATTTTGCATTGCCAATGACTGAACAGGTGTTCTGGCACAGAAATAGATGTTTCACCAAATCAATACAAGGATTATAGGACAGAAATAGAACTACTGAAAAAAGAACCGGTTGTGTTTATTTTGTTTTGATGAAGTCACAGTCTGTATCTGTAAATTTACCCTAGAGCTGAACAGGGAACCTTTTATATTCATTTGATTGCAACAATCATAGGCCCATATTGAAAATTCTATTCCATTAGACTGTACAAAATTCATATTTCTGTAATATAACTATTTTTGTACATTATTACCTGTCTTTCTGCACTGCTTATGCACACCCTGCAGTTACTGATTTAGCTGCTGAATCTCAGTTCTCAGTATGGTGGTTGCTGTCTCTGTCTGATTCTTTTCTTTCTGTGTGTCCTGGATACTGGCTTTCAGTTTCTTGACCACACTGTCAAGGTGCTCCACCTCAGCCACTTTTGCTTTGATACCTTCCCTTGCCTGCAGGAAATCGGCTTCCGACTTTCTCAGAAGGTCATCTCTTTTGCGTATTGCCTGTGAAGACAAAAGGTATTCCAAGAGGGCCTTTCATGATGTACTTTTTATACTGCATCCTGCTATTTTGAGCTATAGGATACATGAGATTATACAGCACCTCATTAGCAATTGGGTCAAGTACCCACATCTCCTCTAGGATCAAAAAGTTACAAGGACTTTAATTTAGAAAAGTCTGTTGAAGAAAAGATTCAGTATTACAATAAATACATCATTAATCAATACTTATAAGTTCAAAGGGAAGAAGAAATATTCCATCTAATTCTGAGAGAAAAATGGGAAATGCAGTTTGATCTAAATGAATACTTTTTCTTTAAAGAAAAAGGGAAAATGTTTGATGAATAAAAAAAAAGGAGGGGGGTACTTAATCTCTTGGTTCCAACTGCTACATACCTCTTTCATTTGGCACTCTGGTGAATGCTGTAGGTTGATGTAGCCATAGGGATATCCCAAAGCATAGGGATATCCCAAAGGAAAAAAACTACCATACTACCTTTTTTTCCCCTATTTCATTGTTTAAGTATCTTATTTGTGTAAAAATAAACATTATTGGGCTCTGTTTTGTTATTGTTTAAAAATGTTACACACACTTTGGACTTTGGATTTAGAAGAGCCCTTTTCCTTAAAACACAGTGCCATGATGATAATTTTTATCTGCACAGTTGTGAAGTACATGCTACAAGTTTATAGGTATAAGTTTCATATCAATCACTTTTGAGCATTCATGACTGACTGTGCTTTATTGGCTTCATGCCACACCTTGATTCTCTATCATGCTCCATCATGCTTCTTTTAATCTGAATATTTAGTACTCTTTCATGTCTTAATTACAGCAAATTGCGCACAGTTGGCACCATTTCTTGAAATTAATCCCAGAGTACTTTGTTTCTGTCAAGCACAGTCAAAGCCTTAGAGAATAATAGTAAATGTTATTGCAGATCTAAATTTAAATGACTGTCTATGTATTTAACTTAAGCCTTTAATTATTCGTGCTGTACTGTTTTTGGTTCAAATGTTAAATATTCCTTATTGAGAATGTAAAATTGTTTCAGACAGCTTGAAACCAGTGATGCTAACATGACAACAATTATTTGTATTAACATATTTTTTCAGGTGTGCAAAATGTAATAGACAGGGTACAATATCCTGCTGCAGTAATATGTTTCTATTTCTTTCTGTTTATTTGGTAAACAATGAAAAGGTTCTAATTACAGGGGAAAGATTGTTAGGAAGTTAATTCCCTTTTGTTGTTCTTTTTGTTTGACAAAAGATTAGAAATTAAACAATCAGCACTAGTTCCTCATTAGTTGATTTCAAAGCTCTCTGCAGATGTCTTATACCTTGTACATCTCTTTCATAAACCAAATAGAAAATTAAGGGCTTGTTAATTTTTATTGTTTTGAGTATACTAGTAAAAAAAAAAAACCAAACAAAATATTAACAACTGAAAGAGAGTATCTTAAATGCTGTCACTGGCAATTGAAGTTATATATTTGGCAAAGTTGCCAAATAAGTAGAAATAATTTCTGCTCATTGTGCATTTTTTTGATAGAGATATCATGCTATTAATAAAGCCCAAACCTTTCCATCTTATGAACATTTTTTGTGCACAAAACATCCACAGAGAAAAGTGAAAAGAGTAAATAAAACTTCTATGTGCATTTCATCCAAAGAAAAAGTATGACAAGATAGATTTCTGACATTGAAAATGTATATGAATGGGTTTTACAGTTAAAACTGGCAAATATAGTTATAAAAATATCTGCAAACATAATGGAAGAAGTCATGTTACTGTACTCATTTTATTTTTATCAGTATGCATTTGGTCAGCATTGCTGACAAAACTCTAACATATCTTGAATTTAGAGACAAAACCCAGAGATATATGTACTTACAAAATTAGTGATAAAGTACTTTTTCCAAAGAATTCATAACAAATGTGTATGAGGTAGTGTATGCCCAGCTTCTTCACATTTGCAATGTGATTTCTGAAGAGAAACCTATTTTGCTCATTCTCATAGCAAAAGCATACCTGATCATTTTGACAATAAAGTTCCTGGCATCTCTAAGGTCTCTTTCAAGCTTTGTTATCTGCTGTTCTAGCTGAGCAAGTTCCACTTTGTGTTTCTGCTGGGAAGCTATTACATCCAGATGCAGTGACTGCAAGGTCTTGTCTAGTTTTTCAATTTCAAGAACAGACTTATTTTTTTTATTTTGGTCAAGTATATTAGCAGCTTCAGCTTTTTGTTCCTGTATGATCTACTCACATTCTTCAACTCTGGAGGATTTTTCATTGTATTGATTTTTCAACATCACAAGCTCATGTTTTATATTAGAAATTATTGTGCATTATACCAGATGTCCTGAGTCAGTTATCTATCATTTAACAAACATAAATTATAGCTCCATTTCCAGATTTCAAATCTTGGACATGTCTCTACCTTTGATTTGTATTTTATTTTCAGTGAACCGAATATTTGGAAAGATTTATTAAATTTATATGTAAAAGAAATTTCTCATTTGTAATCCTAAAAAGCAGATTTATCTCTTCATTATCTGCAAAGACACAATTAGATAATGGTACTATTATTCTGACTCCAAAAAGTCTATATAACTACTTGATTAATTTTATTTAATTCTGGTTGGGTTAATTAATTTCAGTGATTATGCAATGTATTTACTTATCTTTTTTTAAAAATTCAAGTGCATAAATTTTACATGAAATATCCACTGTTGGATTGGTATCTGCCAAATCAGACTGCAGTTGAAATGCATTCTCCTTCTCAGAAATCTTTTAAAAGTACAGGGTAGATTCTGATATGTACAATACATAAGATAAACCATGAATTAAATATGGTTAAAAATCACAATGCTGACTTCTGGTTTAAAAAAGAAAACTAAATAAATTGCCTTTTGAAGATAGTCCTCAAGCCTTTGAATTTTTAGGCATAATGTTTATAGTATTCTGTGAGCATGCCTGTTTCTTAGAGGTTTTTTATGGTCCCTCTGTGATAAAGACAGATCTTCAGTCAGCTGGTCAATCGTTTTCAAATGTCTGGTGTTACCAGGTGAGTTCAGTTATCAGTATGTCAAGTGTTGCTCACTTTTACTGGTTTGGTAATTAAAAGCATGTCCAGTCATATAACAGCAAAACATATATAGGCACAGTTGTGGGTATTTCATTCTTGCTCCTAATCCAGCTCCATTTACTATGAATGTAAATAAGACTTTCAATGTCCCAGCTGTGAGTTCCTTAGATGATAATGATTATTTTTCTAAATCTTCAGTGGTTAAATATTTGGAATAACTGGTTTTATTATCCTATATTTTTCTCTAATATGTGTATTTTGTTTCATTATTTAGTAAATATAATAGGGAAAATATTAACCAAATATGTAAATGCTCTATCTTTGCTAAAACTTTTGCCATTTCAGTTACGTAGTTAAGACTGAGTTCTTGCTAAAAAGGGCACAACTCAACTAGCCATCAAATTAACTATCCCAGAGGGCTGATTTTTATGCAATTTGGAAAAGAAAACAAGTTTAAAGACATGAAGAAATTACTCTAAGACTGTTTTGCTGAATTCAACAGTTGATTTTTTGGACAAAGGATGGACATATTTTCTATTACTTCCCTCGTTTTTATCTTTCAACCTGGGATCACAAAGCTACAGAGTTTCTTAAAGTTCAGAATTACCTCAGCTGCTTTCTAGGTAACAGTTTGGCTATTTATTTAAAAACCTGTGTCACAAGCATCCCTCATTGTGTAATTTTGAGATATAGGAAGACAGACAGACACAAAGACACAGAGAGAGAATTTTCACATTATTTGGCCATTTCTTTGAGATGTCATTTCTTTGAGTTCTTTTGAAATCTAACTCACTGAATTCCCTTTGTTCAAAGAACACAGAGAGCTACGTGACAGAGGGTTTAAAAAAAATAAATTTTAAGGCTAATTCCCATTTATTGTTTATTCTTCAGAAGTGAAAACGTGTTAGGATATAAGACAGCATGTGGTATTCATTTAGCCCTTAAGGTAGTTTGAACTTGCTTTCTGTAGCCTTAAAAAAAAAAAGCAAAACCTGCTCATGAGTATTCAAAAGATGCCCAGTTATTCCAAAAAATATAAAATAAGATTCTTCATACTCAAGATCATAAACTAATATTTTTAAGGTAAGAATGGCAATTCTATCTGTTCTATACAAAGCAATAAATTTCCTCGAGTATTTATTTTCTCCTATAGCTTTTCTTTTAGGTAATGTTTATTATTTAGAAACACATGTAATTTAGAACTAAACAATTCAGGTGCATGAAGAATCTACTCTAGCATCTGGCAGGCTTGTTCAACATCAGTAACACACACTGTTAAAAGAAAATGCCTAATTTCTGATATGAATTTTTCTAGCTTTCTCTCTTCAACATCCTTGAAACTCATTGCTTTCTGCTTCATTAAGAGGGCCTCTAGCACTAATTTTCTACTTCTATAGTTGCTAGACATTGTGCAAAAATAAACTCTTCTGATATTTCTACAAAGATTAATGTCACCAGATTTTTCTTGTGTCTCTCAATAAGTTAGTTCTCAGGCTTCAGATATTTCCAATAACTCTTCTGAAACCATGAACATTTGCTGTACTGTTCTTCAAAGTATCAGCCAATCAATAAATAAACAATATTGAAGTAACAGCATCCTCTGTCTTCATACAAAAACTGGTAACCTCTCTGTAATTGTATTAAAATTTGCCATAGTTATAGATGAAAAATCATGCCAGGACTGTATCCCAACAATTAAATACTAAATTACATAAAATCCAGCATACTTTCTTTCTAGTATAATTTTGTAAAATTCACATCTCAAGGATGATATTTTTGAGATCTCAACAAAAACTCAGTCAAGAAAAATAATCTAAAAATTGTCATTTAGCACTTTGGCATTTTTATTTCATCTACACATTATATGAGCAATAATCGTGTCTTTTTCCAGACCACTGGCAATGTACAAAAAGAGGTCCTTCTGAAAATTCACTAATGCTCCATTAGATTACATTTGCAAGTTTATCATCTTCGATTTTTCAGGTCACTGTTACTGTATTTGATGCATCCTACTGTGATTGTTTATAGTCAGAATAAAGGCTGTATTGAAGGACTGAAAAGAAATTTTTTGGTCTCTCTCATTTGTAGTTCTTTTAATGTATGGTGATAAATCCTCACCTCCCCACCAATCTGCCAAGAGAATTTATGAAACAGATATTCTGCTTCATAGTTTCCTCACACAGATGCTTCCTTCCTACTTACCAGAAGTTAGAAAAACATGGTCCCAGTGGATGGACGATGAGTTGTAACACAATTAATGCTGATGATCCATGAATGTATTTCTGATAGCTGTTCAGTGATGATCTGACAAGGTGTCAGATGCTTGACAAGATGTCAAACACCCTTCCTGAACCAAATGCCGTTATCTGGATGGTATTTCAGTAAACTCGATTTTGACAGGAAACACAAAATAAAGTTTGGATTGTATATGGAAGATGATCCAGCTGAAGAGTCCGCCTGCCTTTTTTTTTTCTACTTTTGATAGCTCCAAGTAATCTCCTTTACCTGGTTTATCCTGTGGTTGAAGAAACAGCAGTGTCTGAAAAACACATGGAAATAACTCTAGGAAAAAAATCTGCAGGAGACATGAAGGAGCCTTGCCTAGGACATAACCACTGCCTGGCTATTCAGAAAACCAAAGCTTTATTCAGCTGCTTTTCAGACATAAACCAAATATATTTTAATGCTTACAGCTATCTGCATAATGATGGATCTTATCTTCCTCCTCAATTAACAAAAGAACATCAGAATTCAGGTTTTTTCCCCTTAATTTAATCATATTTTCAGAATCCTGGTTTTTTCTTTCTGTATATTTAACCTTATTTATCAGTTCTTTGTAGTCTCATTTCTCTCATCAGTAATTTCAATGCTTTTCATCTCTAACCAAGGTGCCTTCCAAAACAATAAATATGTCATTTTTTATTTTAAAGCTTTGAATTTGGTACACACAGTAAAGTTTGATTAAAAAATTCCCACTTATTCTTTACTGTACTGGTCAGCCTCTAGCTCTGGTGAATCCAGTGACTAGATTGAAAACAGCAGGACAGGAAGTAATTTTGGTTTCTAAAATGACTACAACAAATACATAATAAATAATTATATGTTAAATGTGGTTTATGCTCTACACACAAACAAAACAAAAGGTAAAGAGGACTTGCAGTATTTCAGTTTTAGATGTCTTAGGGAAAAAAAAGGAAAGAAAACATAAAACAAAAAGGTAAATGCTTTTTTCAGATAGCTTTTGCAGGCAAAGTCAAGACAACGATTATCTTGCTTGCTATTGTCTATTGTGTAGCAGCTATGCTTGCTATAATAGCAGCTATGCTTGCTATTAAAGATGTAAATGTGATAAAGCCTTAGTTTTCCACCCAATCTACTAAACATTAAAAAAAAAGAAAAATTAGTATAGTATAAAACTAAAAAACTCTGATTCATTTTTATCTGATGTGTACTGAACTAGAACTATACTATTTATTCAAATTATCTTCCAGTAGTTTATAAATTAATGAGATAGAAATATTAGGTATTAATTCTGTATATATGAGACTTCAATTAGTTGGGGTTTTTTTCACATTCTAAAGGTTAATCTGAGGTTCTACCATGTAAATGGTTTACCTGAAGCTGAGTAACAACCTAGTACTTCTGGGAGTCTAATTTTTGGAATTATTGCAACAAAATAATGGTATCATTGGAATATTGTGCTCCAGGTAATAGTATTAGTTTTGATGCAAAAGTTTTCTAAGAAATTCTGATTTTTTTTTTTCAGAGTATTCAATAAGAAGCTTCCATCAAACAAGATTTATCATAAATTTGGCATAGGGATTTCTGTTATGTAAATTCTTTGAAGAACTTTTACAAAGGTCTTGTTAAACATGTTCATTAACAATCTGGATAATGGGGCAGAATGTACTCCCTGCAATTTCGCTGATAACAAAATAGCAAGAAGTGTCTGATACACTAGAGGGGCATGCTGCAAATCAGAGGCATCTTGACAGTCTGGAGAAATGGGCTAACAAGGATGGCATGAAGTTCAACCAGGGGAAGTACAAAGTCTGGCACCAAAGGAGAAAAAACCTCATTTACCAATTTATACTAGAGGGAGAACATCTGGAAACCAGTTTTGCAGAAAACGCACTAGGGTTCCTAGTGAACATCAGTCGAACATGAGCCAACAGTGTGTCCTTGCTACAAGAAAGGGGAATGTTGTCCTCATCTGGATTAGGCAAAGGGTTGCCAGCAGGTGTAAGGGCTCCTTCCCTTTTAATCAGTGCTGGCGAGGCCACACCTGGAATTCTCTGTCCAGTCCTGGGCTCCCACTGAAAAAGAGCCACAGACATACCAGAGTGAGATAACAAAGGGCCACAAATGTGATTTAGAAACTGCAGGATCTCTCCCATGAGCAGGGACTGTTCAGCCCAAAGAAGGGATGGCTCAGGAGGTGCTTATCAAGACCTGTGAATACCTGGGAGTTTAAAGAGACTCTTCTCAGTAGTGTTCAGTGACAGGACCAGAGACAAGGGGCACAGAGTGAAACACAAGAGGTTCCCTCTGAGTACCAGGATATTTTTTTCACTCCAAGCACTGGCACAGGTTGCCAAGGGATGTTGTAGAGTCTCCATCCTTGGAGATATTCAAAAATTGTCTGGACATGGTCCTGGGCAACTGGTTCTAGGCAATCTTACTTGAACAAGGGGGTTGGACCAGATGAACTTTGAAGGTATCTTCCAACATCAACCATTCTGTTCTTCCCATAGGTGAGTTATGTAATTCTCTTACATGTTTGATAAAGTTTTCCATTCTTCATCGTGTCCTCAGAAGATTGCCCCGAATAGCACTGAGTTCCAATTTCTTAACTATAAAGCCATGAAATACTAGACTCGAAAGTAATAAACAGTTTTTGACACACTTTGTTAGTGCAGAGGTAAAACTTTTCTATTCTAGGTCTCAGGAGAGGGAAAACTTCTTCAGATTGTGTCCTTGCTTCCCACAGAAAACAAGTATGGCACAAGGAAGGCAGTTATCTTCAAACCAAGAACAAGGTCTAACTTATCAGGAAATGAGAATTTAATGTCATGGCTCAGGTTGAATTCAATTTAGAAGAGCTCATTATTTAATCACATTAACTAAGAGAATCCAGCTCATGAAGACAGTACTCATACAGAGTTAAATGTATGTAGCTTACTAACATCTTTCACTTGTATTCCTTTGCAGCGACTTCCTGTCCACTTTGCACAGAAAATTCACCCCTGACTGTGTGGTGGGCAAATCACATTAAAGACACATACTATTAAAGTGTCTTTATGACCAAACTACATAGCATTTTTTATTAATATGTTTTTCTAAAACAAAATATCTTTGGGATGACTAAACAGTCTGCCCTTTTAGAAATTTAAGGGAAAGATTCCTGTATATCTCAGTGTTTAGTGTTTCAGTGTAAACTATTTGGGAATAAAATAAATTTCAAATTCTACCAATTAAATATCAAAATATGTGTACAGAATTCTATCCAAAAATATGCATCCAGCCCCAAAAGAAATAATTATTTAATCTAACCTTCTCTTTTTGCTAGCATTTGTTCTTTCTCAGGGCTATGTATTAATATATTTATGTAACCACAGATGTTTTCTTGCCTAATTAAACATTTCACTAAAGTATTTCTTGATTTCTCACCTTTTTATGGGTTTTACAATTATCTTGTCCTTGAATTACACTTATGATAAATGGCACTTTTGTTAGAAGGTAGTAGAACTGCAGGTAGAATCTTTGGTCCAGTAGTCATCCATCCTTGAACTTCTTTTTTTTAAGAATAGCAAATAGCTTTTTAAAATATATTATATCCAAGTTTCATCACATTTCTCAATGTACAGAAAAACATCCACATTGATAGCATTTTTATCAGCAAAACAACAAGGAAAGAGAGCATACACAAAACAATAAAGTCAGTTCTGTTTTCATAAGCTAGTTTGGAGAGGCAGGGAGAGATCTTATTGACAATTAAACAGTTTACTACTGTTTACTACCACAGGGAGATGGGTGCTCTGTTAGAACAACAGTTCATTTAGGACCTATTTCTCAGCAAAAATTTGATCCTTACTCTATGATAGCTGTGTTGTTCTAATCACTGTGCCCAATGCCACTCCCATGTCAGTTAATTACAAAAACCCACCATGCTTCTGGCTCAGCACCCCAGCAAATCAAAGCTCTCAAGGCAAGATCAATGGACTTGCAATATAAGCCGTGTTGACATCTATGAAGATTTCAATTTAAGAATAAGACATTCATCCTTTTTCAAGTGTATCCGTGTAAGTTCCACTCACTCTGATTGTCCAGAACTATTGTATACAAACTGCAGAACTGAGAAATGTCATTAATGAGAGTAAGGTGCAGAAATTAGCACTGCTTTCCAAGTGTCTGCTCTGCCTAGCGTAAATTCACAGTAGCAGACAAATACGAGAAGGTTGCTACAACCAGCATTTCTGTGCACTGGCAGAGAGAGTACTCAGGGAGTGCTCACCCCAGCAGGTAGCAGGCATGTCCAGACATGGTATCTCAGCAAAAGGTTGGAGAAGAGATACGCATGAATTTACGCTCTCCTGTGTACTTTTGATTTGCTACATATAGTTTATTTCAAGCTTTCTCACACAACTTTTTTTTTGCTGTGTATTAAGGTTTCTTTATTTTTTTTAAAGAATAAAAATGTATAGGAGTCTTAAGAAATAAAAAAAATCTATGTCAACTATTTGTGCTCTAAAAGCTCTTGCTGAAAGTTTGAATCTGTCATAGGTTCTCAGTCCTCTCTATTTGGGCAGTTATTAGACTAAGACATCATTTCTTTGGATAAAAACTGCCAACAGATGCACATCAGTAGCCATAACATCTATGCCTCAGTATATTTTCCAACTTTATTGGCAGGACATCTGGTTTGAACAGTTGAATAAACACCAGTAAGCAAACCCTATCACACTCTAAGCAATTTCCCTGCTTTTAAGACATTACAGAAGGTGCCAAAACAATGTGGAAGGAACAATAATGATGCCATCAGCCATTTCCAAGTAAGGACACTGTAAACATTAAATTGTTACTATCTTCATTTTAATGCATAGCATGGCAGCATTGGTTTCAGACCAACTTTCGCTTCAAATGTCATTATGCTGCATGTATATATACTTGAAACACATTGGAAATTACTTGAAACACATTGGAAATTACATAACAATTTGGAAGGAAGTTCCACCTAAAATGGAGAAAGCTTTCTTAGCCCTGAATCTCTGAGCCCTTTCTATGATAAGTATAATTTTTATATGAACCCATCATAATATCTTTATATGAAAAAAAAAACCTCATAGAATCATAGAGCTATAGAATGTTTGAGTTGGAAGTGACCTCAAAGATCATCTAGTTCCAAA
Organism: Agelaius tricolor; assembly: GCF_023055355.1. Classification (NCBI taxonomy): domain Eukaryota; kingdom Metazoa; phylum Chordata; class Aves; order Passeriformes; family Icteridae; genus Agelaius; species Agelaius tricolor. Next base: position 65,651,543 of record NW_027269262.1, on the reverse strand, counting down.
CCTCCTGCCATTAACAGGGACAACTTTCACTAGACTGGGTTGCTCAAAGACCCATTCAAACAGGCCTTGAACACTTCTAGGGATGGGGCATCCACAACCTCCCTGGGAAACCTGTTCCAGCAGCTCACCACCCTCAAAGTAATGAATTTATTCCTAATATCTAATCTTATAATTCTAATCTTGCTAAAAATGTAATCTAAACAATCCTCTTTCAGCGTTTGGTTTTGGGTTTTTCCAATCTTTCTCACATCAGTAAATGCTCTTGTAAAGAGTACCTCTCTAGCTCTCTTCTAGGTGAATGTATGTTGTACATAAAGACCAAATGAAGAATATAATACCAGTTATGTATGAATCTGTTCATGCTCCAGTTGCGGGTTCACTTGCTTAACTTGATTTAGTTGATCTTCCTGTTCATTGCATTTAATATGCTGCCTATGTATCTAACTAGATTTTTCCCCTTCTGGTCCAGTTTACTGACCTCAGCCTTTATAAATTTTCAGATAAGAAAAATGAAGACATTTAATTGCTGAGGTTCTCTGTAGCAATGGGTCCATGCTTTCAAGATTTTTTTTTTTTACTGCTTAATATCTATTCTGTGACTCAATCATTTTTTAAGATAAATCAAGTATCTGGAACCTATAAAAGATTTCTATTTAAAAACATTTAAGTTTTTCATCCATATCTTTATGCTGGAAATTTTCTTACAAAAAGAAATGTTGATATTAAGAATGTCTTTGTGGCTTCCATTTGCTTCAAAATCAAAAGCTTATTCCTAGAACAATTTGAGATATTTTAGAAATTACAGTGAAATTAATGATGAAATTATTGTATTTTAATTGAAATGTACACATTTTAATTAAAATTAATGAAAGAAACATAATAAATGAAAAAAGAAACTAAATAATATTCTATTAAATACCAAATGAATTAACATACTTCATTGATCAAATTCACCAAAAGTGGTTACATCTTTTACTTGTTGAATCAACAATCTGAGTGTCAGTCTGTTTTACATTGAGCTTGATGGCCAAATTCTAACTGATATAAGCTAAAGCCAGGAATTCACATGAATAATTAAAGTATACAATGGTCAGACAGGAAAGACAGGGAAAGGGAAAGCAACTACCCAAAAGAAAAGGACAGCCCAAACCACTTTTTTTGTTTAATTTTACTGTCAGATTAAAATTTCAAGTCTAATAGTACTGAATTGTTCAACTGACAACCTAGGAAACGTCACCATAAGAAGGTAAATACAATGATGTTTAAGAGCTTAGCATGATGTCTGGACAAAATGTGAAAACACAGAAAATAAATTAAGAAAATTGTGTTACAGAGTCCAAGACAAATTACCTTCTATTCTTGTATTTTGTAGTATATATTTAAGTTCAGTCTTCTACTGCTTGGAAGAGAGTGATAGGTATTAAGCACAGCCTTCTTGTGCAAAATTTACTGATGGTGAAATACAGATATTGCCTGTTTTGAAATGACATTACTGTTTCAATATATATTCACAGCCAGATCAATCATTTCAGGACAGTCAATATAGAGAGATACATGACCAGTTTGATTTCCTCATGAGAAAGTTATACTGTTCCTATCACTAAGCAGATAATACTTCTAACTTCAGGTGCTTTTAGCAAACAAACTGGATTGAGAGAGCCATTTTTGCAGTATTGTAGTATTTCTATAGGTATAATATACTACCTCAAAAGAAAATGAGAGGGAAGGAATTGATTTCCCCTTTGTCTGAGGACCAAATTCTGAGCAAGTTCTGTGAAGCAGATTACTACAGCTGACTGGAAAAAAACCACCAGGTGGGTGGTTTTTTGCTTACCTTTATGTATACTGGACCAGAATTTTCCTCTGACAAAGGGATGAAAAATAAAATTAATTAGCCTAGTGCCCAGTATATTAGTAGCAAAGGTGTTTCTTCTCTCTACTCCCTTAAAAAATATTAGCTAGTATTAAATAATTAATTTTAAAAGGAAGTTACAGTGGTTGGAAGGAAGAATATTTTAATACTTAGCTGGCATAATTCTGTTCTGTAAAAATGGACATGATTGAAGCATGTCACCAACATTTATAACAGCCTTGGCATACCCTACAGAGGAATGAAGCACTGCCAGAGTCTGACATAACTGATATACAGAAATATAGAAACTAAGAAAATAAATATATTCCGAAGAAATGAAATGTTCATCCAAACAATGACAGCTCTGTGCACAAAGGCAGAAGATAATGCTTGAAAAGCACAAATTATTTCCCTGCAAAGGTAAGTCCTCTTTTGCTTCCTTTCCACAACTCCTCAAAGAATAAATCAGTAACACTGGGTCTTGACACTGTGTACTTGAATACTGAAAACAAAAAAAAAAAAAACAAAAACAGACAAAACCATAGAAAAACAAATGTTTGTTTGCTTTCTCTTTCAAAAATCTACAAAGTTAAGAAAAAAGATGATAATGAGTTAACACAAATATCTAGAAAAGTACACAAAACTAAAAAAGGTAATGCTTATGCAAAGCAAAATAACATAATTAGCACACATTTAAATAGGACATTGATTATGAGGTTTTTTTTAACTATGTGGCTTACAAACAATTTTGAAAGCACTTGTGCTGCCTGTTGGAAATTCTCTCTATATATGCCATGTTCATCAAAACTGTATAACCTGAAGGAGTTCACTAGAGACTACAAAAATGTAGCTTTTCCCAAGTATTTTCACAAGGTAGCAGAGATAATCATTGTTAAATCTAGGATTTCATTATGTAGGTTCAACTGGGTGTTGCCTGCACTTGATAGCCTCACCCAGATCACTGATAAAGATGTTAAACAGGACTGGCCCCAAGACAGCCCTGGAGAACATCACTCATGACCACCACCAACAGGATGTCATTCCATTCACCACCACTCTCTGGCCAGGCCATCCATCCAGTTTTGTACCCAGCCAACAGTGCACCCATCCACCCCCTGAGCAGACATTTTCTCCAGAAGAATGCTGTGGGGAATGGTGTAAAAGGCTTTACTAGGACCCAGATATACAACATGCATGGCATTTTCCTTCATCCACTGAGTGGGTCACTTTGTCACAGAAGAAGATCAGGTTTGTCAAGCAGGACCTGCCCATGTCAACCAAGCCTGCTGACCTAGTTGTCCTGTGTATACAGTGTGACGATGCTCAAGACAATCTCCTCCATAACTTTCCCTGGCACCAAGGTCAAAATGAAAGGTCTGTAGTTCTCCAAACCTTCCTTTCATCCTTTCATGGAGATGGGCACCACATTTGCTAGTGTTCCTGTCCACTGGGACCTCCTTGGATAACAAGGACTGCTGGTAAATGACTGAAAGAGGCTTCTGCCAGCTCCCCCAGCACACTTGGGTGGGTCTCAAGGAGAAGAAGTTTTCCAATATTTACTGGCAAATGATAAGACATAGAAATTGAAATTTCTGTGAATATTTCTGAAATTTAAAAAATTAATTCAGTAACTTCTAGTAAACATAAATACATTTCCAAACCTATATTTTTTTGTGAAATTACTCTACTGAACTGTTTGCTTTAGAGTTACTCTGTGTGCTTATTCTCCTGCTATAAAATCAAAATATTTGCATTCTTAGTTCAAGACCCCCAAAGTTCAACTCTTGAAAGTCATTGCATTGTTGTATTTTAAAGATTTTGTTGGTTACTACTATCCAGCAAATGATTTCTGAAAGAATTTTTAGTTCTATTTCACTATACTATCACCATACTAGTGGTCTTGGTAATTCATATTTTTTTATAAATTTTAAACTTCTTGGAAAAAAAAGCCAACAAAACAAAAAATAACACAACCAAAATAAATTCCAGAGTTCAATTTCTTGATATTCTATATTTAAAAGAATATTTATATGGCAATTTTAAAGAAAAATCTAGACATATTTTAGCTATTATGCATATTTAGCTATTTAGCTATTATTAATGCAAAGGCTTTCCCACTTTTAGTACAGTATTGGAAAAAACACAATAGTTTGCAACTCTCAACCTAAAAGTTCTTGTGTCAAAAGACTGGACACAGAATATTTGAGATGCATGAGAGATTTAATTTTCACTATTCAGTCTGACAGAAGTCTGATTTCAAAAATCACTTAAGGAAACAAAAAAATTTATACTTTTTTGACTCTCAACTAATACAATGTAAATAGTAGAATTTTACAAGTAAAAGAAATCAGAAATTGCAAGGTTATTTCCTTCTAAGTCCTTACAATTAATTATTTTTGAGGAGAGAGTCATCTGGGAGTTTACCTTATTATAATCCTTTTAAATTTTCCTTTTCAAACTTATTAAAAAGTAGAGCTCATTTCCAATACTGAAATGTTCCCTCAGCAATGTCTTAGAGAAAACATCCTAAAGAGTAAAAAAATTTAGAAAATTATTTAGTGATGAAAATTTTATATCAGCCTGAATCAGTAAAATCACTTTTTTAATGTAAAAATGGAAAATTAGCTGCAATCAAATATGCAATTAAATTATATGTTGCTTTTTGCTTTCAAACTTGACTTTAAATTGCTGTTGGTGATGAAACAGATGACATTGCCAATGCCCAGTTGGACAGCTGAGAGGTGGTAACTCAATAACTTCTAACTGTCTGTTGAGACCCAAAAATTCATTGTGCTGCATTTGTATTACCCAGCATGGTTTAATTTCATTCCAAAAATAATCTTCTTGCACAATTTTTTTTTTAGTTCAAGTTTGTATATACACTGGCTGAGCACTCTTTGTGTGTTTACTATATGACACTGGAAAAAAAAATAAAAGGAAAAAAAAATTCATATTATTTCGATCAAATCAGATTCAAACTTGTTAATTGATCTATTAAAGATTTAACTGTCAAGCAATGATCTATACATTAGGATATGTATCAGCAACACAAGAGATAAACCACAGTACTACAATATGTTATCACACATGTCCAAATGCCTAAACACCCTTCCATGAAGTGCAAGCTGGGTGCCTGCATGCTGGCCTGGGGGCATCCACAGGGATGTGATGTGGCCAGGTCCACTGAGAGCTCCAAGAGCCACTGGGTCTCATCCACCAAGATCATGTCATCCCTGCTGCTTGTTGTGCTCCCTTTTGTCCCCCACATTACAGGTCTCAGAGTTTCTCTTCTCCTATACCTCAAATTTCTTTTCAAGCTCACTATTCAGTTTCAAAAGTCTCAGAAATCCCTTGGTTAGCATTTAATCCAGCTGATGGCCATCTTCCTCTTCAGAATTATCAGTCTGTGCTGAATAGTCTGACTGTCACACTCACCCATCCTGTAACTCTTTCCTGCCTTTTTCAGTTGCTGTTATCCCAGCGTTTTGCCAAGGTTGAGCCATGCAGGCAAACCCAGTAACATGATGTGTCCCCCAGATGGCAAATTTCTTGAACAGCCCACCTGAAACAGATCAGTTTTCAGCTCAACTTGAAAGAATTTACTGTGATTGCTATTTACACATTGAGGCTGTAATGGTAACAGACAGCAGAACCAAAAATTAAGGACTGAAAAGAAACTGCTTCTGGCACTTGGACAAAAATCAGGATGGAAACTGTCAGAGTTATATACAAAGAAACAAGGAGAAGAAAAGGAATGATTAGAAATGAGTGGTACAGTATCTACCAATAACTCATCATTAGTGTTTTTTTAAGAAATACGGCTACTGCATAATGCTATTGTAATTAAGGGTGTTTTGACCATCATCGTAAGAGATAAAGGCTGTTTAATTTTTGAGCTGGAAACTTATGGTTACCTAAGAATTCATGATTATTAAGCACTAACTTTCCATATGATCAAAGAAAAAAAGAGAATCATAAAGAGTAATAAATATAATTAGTACTTCAAAGAGAGGCACCTCTATAACCTAATGGATAATTACAATATTTGAAAAATGGAAGGAAAAACTGGGGTGGAAAAGCATGGAATTAAGCATACACACAGAGATTACTTAGAAGACCACAATTAAAAAAACAGCAAAAAGTATGACGTACTCCCTTGGCTGTAATTGTAAAGTGAATTACACTGTTAAGAAATATAATATCTAGATAGTCCTTGAGGTTAGCCAACAGTGCCATTCCCAATACCAGAGGCCTCAGGCAAAGATTGACAGGATAAGGTGGAAAACAGATAAAACATTTATACTTTGTACGCTCCCTGGTGACTAGCTCGCTTGGTTTCCATAACTAGAAAATTCAGCAGCAAACACTCATCTGACTCAAGAGCAGGACTAGTACATAGATTTCTGTCCCTAGAAATATGTGAAAGCTGACTGCAGGTAAGATGACTCAGAGAGATTTCATGTGAGAAAGGAGTAAAATGATTCTCCCTTCTCAAGTGACAAAGAAAATTAAGACCTAGACCCCTCTCAGGGAGATCAGAGAATGAGAGTGTCTCAGAAAGCACTGTAGGAGGTTGCTCCCTCACTGTAGGAGTCTTAGCTATGTTTTTTAACAAGAGTAAATATTTTTGGACATTATGTAAATTTATGCAATGCTGTCAAAGATGATGAGTAGACAATCTGTATGAGAGTGAAATGGTGAGAAAGATCAATGAAGTTCATAATAGATGCTGAGCCACTGGCAGGTCAAAAGTGGTAGGAGAGAAACTACAATACAGGCAGGAAAACGGAACAGAGCTTAAACTCCAAATCAACATCTATAAGCCTTTCCCCAGAACAACCTCCAGGAAGCAGAAAATATGAAGTACAATACAGCTTGGAAGACTATAGGTTTTTAAAGCTTCTGTGAAAGAATTAGGAGACAAACAGATGTAAGCAATCTGAGTTTTAATAGCAGCAGGTGAAGAGAATGCACAAAAGAATATAGGAATAACAGATCACTAGGAGGCTTGCCAGTGTGTGAGAACCATTTAAGTTGGAAAAGGACTTTAACATCATTGAGTCCACCCATTAACCTAACACTACCAAATCCAGCAAGCTTGTTATCTTGACAAATCTGAAATTTTCACACACACAAAAAATGCACCAGGGAAATCTATGATTCACTGTTCATCCTACCTCAGTGAACAATAATCATGACCCATAGTCTGGTTAGGTATTTCATAGGCCTCTGGCCATGTTGGACCTCATAGTTATGTAGCTCTGTGAAAAGAAGCAAATACTTTTGCATGCAGGGGATGTAATGTCCTAATGCTTTGCTCAAACAGGTCTAAAATAAAAGAGAAGTTAATAGCATTCCCTTACTCTCAGACAAAATGTGTTATATTTATGTAACACATGCACAGAGTTGATTTTTAATGTATCCTATGTGTGATGTAAATCAAACTGGAGCCTACCATTTAATTACATCTTTCTTATCTTTGTTCAATCCAATCCATCCAGAATGGTCTAACAGCAAAGTGAAATGACAAACAGTGCTAAGTAATTAATATCAACAAACTAATTTCTTGCCTCTACTGTGTTAAAAAACCCCACTTAATACTATGGTTAATGACTTCAAATTGGGTTAACAGTCAAATATGGTATGGAGTATCATTCATAAAAAGATGCTTGAATATTGATAAATATTTAGCAGACTAGAAAACTGCATTCCAAAAAGGTAAAAAAACCTGATGTTCAGCTTGTATGGTACAGCTATGACAAACAGAAACTCCCTTTTGGTACACAGTTCTGAATTAAGATAACATCGGAAGATGGAAGCCATTGCTGCTTGTAGGTACCACTCTCGCTCAAGATGATATAGCTTCCTGCTCTTCCAGCTTTTGAAATCACACATGAGACACTGACAGATACATAAAAAAAATGCTCTTCAGGGTCAGACCATCAAGTCCAGTTTTCTGTCTCCAACAGTGATAATAGGAGAAGCTGCACAGGGAGAGTGTACACGACTGGACACTTTCTACAGTCCATCTCCTTCACCAACACCTACAATTATTTTGCTAGAGGTGTAAGAGGTAGATCTATGCTGAGTGCTTTTAGTATCTATTTATGGACCTATTGTCCATGTATTAGTCTTAATCCCTTTTTATAAATTGACTGATATTCGCTGCTTCTACAGAGTCTCATGGCAGCAAACCCCATAAATTCACTATCTCTTTCCTTTTAACTGTTTTAAACTAGACACACACTTTTTGCACTGAGCAGTTTCTACTTGTGCTGCAGGATTTAATGAATAACAGCTCTGCATTCAGTTTGTGCACTCTTTACAGTTGCGTAAAACACGGTTATAAGCCATCACTCCTAAGTTGTCTCCTTTCCAAACTGAAGAGCCAAGCTGTTTTAGTCTCCCTTCACAAAGTACATTCTCCATCCCCCTAACCACTTTAGTTGCCCTTACATGTACTTTCTCTAATTCCACTATATTTTCTTACTGGAACCAGAACTGTACATAGTACAGTCTAACCTACAGTACTAAAAGGTTTTCTTTTATAAAGATTGTTTCAGCAAAGAAGACAAAATCAAAAAATTGTTAAAAATAAAAGCATTTTTCCGTGCTACCTTTTAAAAATGCTTTACTGTCATTTTTTTCTTTCCATCTTTAGAAATAATCCAAAAAGGCTTTCTTTACTCAATTGTGATCACTTACACAGGAATTTCTGTGAGGCAGACCAAAGTGTCTTTATACTCAAAATCCCAGACCTTGTTTAATTGCTTATTATAAAAAGATGGGATAATGTTAACATCTTTGACTTGAAGCATCTGTTCACTGGAATTAACACATCCCATTGCAGAATGCCTGATGTGATGCTTATGAGGTAAAAAATAAAAAGAAAAAAAAGGAGGAAGACATTTATTTCTCTTTCCTCCAACACCACTCCTGAAATGCTAAGATAAAGATTTAATACTCCTCTGTTAATGAGCTTTCACTACGATGTCGCAGTAAAAATGCTGCCAGTTAATTTAGACAAAATAATTATTCTGTTGGGGCCATTTCCATACTCCACATTATGTAATGTTCCACTGAGACAAAGAAGAGAGACAGCAGTTCAGATGTATTACATCAAACTTGGGTTTCCTAACCCTGAGGGCCGTTCAGCCACAAGACTAAAGGGTAAAAGAAGAAACTACGCCTACAGAAATTTAAATATCTAACATTGAAAAATGGAAAATATTTGGTGAATTCAAACGAAGTCCATTGTTAGCTTCAAGTCATATTTTTTGGCAAGTGAATTATGTCTTAATGACTCATTCAGTTCTAATGAGTTCCTTCTAGAAGTTTAAACTGCTATGAGAAATGTGGTGAAATGTCTATCTTTTGATAACTTCCAAGCCAAACCAAAAATTTTACAATTAACTAAGGTTTAGAAATGTTCCAACTATATGTAGAGGGAAAGGAATGCCAGAGCAATTGATTTCTTGGCTGCTTAGAGGAAGAAAGAGACAGACTGATGCAAAAAGGAATGGAAAAAAAAAAAAAGAAAGAAATCTGGGATGGAGAGAACAAAAAGATCTTTAGCACACTGCCTTGTAAAACCTGAACTACCGCCCAGGATTTCTTACTATGCTCAACAACCTTTCTGATTTAGGGGTGAAGCAGTTATATACCCCTATACCACAGGGCCAAGTACCACTATATTGATCAATCTGTATAATGTGTCAAAATTCACTATTTGTAATATTCCAAAGCTTTACTTGTTGAAAAGTCTTTTTAACTCTAAAGATTCCAGTCCTGCTAAAGTTGTTCAGGGGAGCCAACAAGGCTCTGGCCTGTGTTGTTCATGTGTTTGCTGCTTTAATACTTGAGAATTGCATTGAAAAAAGCTATGATGAAAGAATATCTTATTCAACAGTCTGAGGCTAAGAAATGCAGCAGCTAGATCTGTTTGTGTAATGTCCCTCTGTCTTTAAATGTATTTTTACCATCTTTGAGTGTCTTCCTCACACTTTTCATGCTTTTACCCTGAGCAGTACGAACCTTTGCACTGACTTGGTCCATTTGAATGTATGCTTCCTTTCAACATCTTATGTGAAATTAAACTGCAAATTAGAAAATGATTCAGATCTTCATGTATTTCTCATTAGAGAAAAAACTTCTCACATTTCTTGGTGTTTTAAAGATTTTGAAGAAAAAATATAAACTTTTAGAAGATTGTATTAATGTGTTTTTGAGGCAAAATATTAAAACTGTTACTAGGTGTTTCTAAAATACGTAATTCAGAGGTATACACAGCTCCAGTCTACAAGGCTACATAGGTCAGTGGTACAAATGTTCCCTGTGATGCTGAAACATGTGGTCCTACAAACTAAAACTCCTTTATTTTTCACCCCAGTAAATTTTATTAGCAGAAGAGCATGAGATACAGTTTTAAATAAGCTCTTAAGCAAAATTGTAACAAAAAAGTTCTGCATTAACAACAGCACACAGAAATGTAAGTTGTGTAAAGTAAAACATTGGATTCTGAAAGTATTTAAAATAAATGTTTCTATAATATTAATATAACAAGAATGTTTAAAATTACAATTTTCCCTTATGATTTTCAATTTAAATGAGTGAGATTTAAAAAAGTCATATTTTAGAGTAAAAAAAGAGTGAAATTTAATATAAAATTGATAACTTTATTTTGACATTTTATCATTAGAATATTCTGTCACTTCCACTGTCATCTGCCTGACTACTGTCCTACAATGATTCAGTATCCTAGTAAAGCTGAATGAATCAAAATAGAAACGTCCACTAGAAAACATGATGTTTGATCACAGAGAAAGACTAAAGAAACCTAAGAAAATGAGGAAACACTGAACAAGAATCAGAGAAAGAAACCCAAAATAGGAATTTTTTTTCTCTTCTAATGGGCAATATGCTGTATAAAAAATCTTTTGAATTAGTTTTTCATTGACTAATGGTAGTGGCTAGTAACAAGAAGATTGGGTCTTCCATCCAACCCTTTCAGATTTAGTATATTCAAGAGCTGATAATAATATTACTTATTTAACATTTGATTCTGCAAGGTGCTAAGCACTATGATCATCAGTGCACTTGCATTCTTAGGTAATTTTAAGCAGGTAAGTTGCCCACATGAAAGCATCATCATGGCTTTCATAATCATATGATGAATCACATTACTGAATCCAGACAAGAATGTTCAGAACCTTGTACAATCAAGTTAAGGGCTTTACATGAAGTGAAAAGACAATGAAGACACCCTGAAGAGTTTATAACTATCAGTTTAAGGAATATTAATGTTTTTATTCCAAAAAATCCCCCTGAATGTCTGTGAACACATTTTCTTTCATATATCATCCTCTTCTGTTACTAATTCTTTGGATACTTTACTGCTGTTATATATCTGACTAGCTCTATTTTTTATAGACCCATAAAGAAAGGCAGTTGGGTCTTGTGGGAGTGGGGGGAGAAAAGGGGGAGCAGAGGAGGAGAGGGGATGGTGGTGATAAAATGTAATTCCTCCGAACACCTGCTGAGTTTAATTGCACTACAGCTGCTGCTGATTGTAAGTGGGAAAGGGAGATATAAGGCAGAGGGGGAGGTGGTGGTGTTACTGACTGATTGGCTGTCGTTACATCCAATTTTATTGTCTTTTTTTACCCTTTCAGTATTATTCTTACAAGTTAAAAGAGTCTCTGAGTCTGAGGGATTAGGGACCTAAACCCAAGAGGAATCTTATGATCTGTGAGCAGAATGAGATGTGGTGTTTCCTGGATGAAGACATCTGAAGAGAGCATATGTGAACCTCAAGAGCAAGACTGATGATCCCAACAGACAAATTGCCACAGTATGCAGCATTCACTAGAATTAAAGGTTTATAGGTGAGATATTTAAAGAGGTCACCACGCCCAGAGTATGTGGGTCTGCAATGAAATAGAAGACAGTGCTTGAGATGAAGGAGCTGTGGTCATTCAAAAGGGATAGCAAACCATGCAGAGAATTTGCAAACAGGTTCTCATTCTGCAAGAACTTAAAGATAACAAAGTATGGTGGGCTTGTATTATCAAGGTACTGTGGAATAAATCCCTGTTTACAAAATTGATAGAAATGGGTACTGAAATCTGGACTGCTGTAATCTGATAATTGCTGGGGACAAACTGCTCTAATGCAGACAAGCATGATGCACATGGTTGTGATTCAAAGAATTTATTTTTGTAATATGTCAAAGACATGACAGAGCATTACAACTGGGTAACTCCTTAAGAAAACAAAGCAAATCAATGTTACTCATATACCCACATTTTGGGTTAATGCTAACATGGATGTTAAATAACTTTTGGAAAAGTCTAGAGATTTGTCATTCAGTGATATTAGATGTGGGAGGAAGAATTTCCTTCAATTTGGAGCTTGAAATACAGGACTCTTAATTTTCAGAATTATAATAGGCAAAACATAGGTTAAACATAGCAGTTGAATTTTTTTGAGAATTTACTTTATATGGATTTTTGAGTATATAAATAAAAAACTGACTATGTTTAAAATAAATAATTTTTTGGAAATGTTTACCCAAATAAAAAAATCTGTAGATGATTCAACTGCCTATTACATGGAGTATGAGCTTAATTATAAATGCCTGTGAAATAGGGTCAGTAAGAAAATTCAAGCTGGAAGAATACAAATGTTTGTGATACATACAGTAAGAACACACATTGACATATAATAGTACTAATGAATCAATTATCCAATTAAAAGGGAAGAGGAAAAAGATGGGATAATGTTTGCCTGGATTAAAAAACTACAAATAATATCTCCAATCCTAGGTGAAAAAGGACCTTGAGCTGGCTTAAAGGACCTTGAGCCAGCTTTTCCACCACTTGAAAATCTGACACACAGAAAGGGGAGATCTTTACACCCTGTTATACAGCAGGAAAAGTCCAAAAGGTAGCAACTACATAGCTGCAAACATTTTGCTCTCTAACTTTCATTCTATTTGGTACTTTACTATCTAGCCTACCCTCCTGACAGTATCAGTGTCTCTTCATTTGGCATCATGTATCCAGCTTGTTTTAAGCAGGCTAAGATCTCATTGGTGTTATTGAAGCTTTTGCAGTCTGAGTGTGTCCTATCTGATGTGCCTTTTAAAAGTTTTCAGGAATGAGTTAATTTGCCAAGTTTGAAAAAATCTCTGCACCAATTACTTTAATAGGGTGTGATCTTGACTCTGATTTCACATACATGTATATATAGAGCCACAAAATATTATTAATAAATGAGCTGTCACTCTTTATTGCTGAACCCATCATTGTATTCATTGTTTGCATACTGGTGTCCTGACTGCAAGCTAGAAAGAGACACACAAATTGCAGAACTTTCTTTTTGAGTAATGCTAATTAGAATTTTTTAATTTTTTATGTGCTGAACTAACTGATCAAAACCATTGAACAATTTCTATAATTTCATCTTCATTAAGGTTGCCATTCTAAGTAAATTTATCTGCTCTGCTTTGATACTAAAACTAATTAATTAATTTTGAATTAAATTGATTTCTTAACCTACAGATTGGCTACTGAGGAAATACAGGAAATATAAAGAAATCAAACATTTTCATTTGCTACTACAAATATCAAAATTCTGACAGTTCTCAGCTGTTATAACAAATGAAGAAAGAATATTTTTAGTCTGGGAACTATGTGGACTATGGAACAAAATGTTCTATTTTTTAATACAACTCTCCAGCATGCAAGCTTCTTGTTGAGACTCTTAACATAGATTGTTTATCTTTCTCTCTCTTTGATCAGTCTAATTAAAAGCCCTCATTACATGTTGTTTTCAAGAGACATAATAGCATCCCTAGTCCACAATGCAAATGAAAAGCTTTTTTTTTCATAATGGATTAGTTTTTCATGCTTGCTCCTTACCAAAAAAAAAAAAAAAAAAAAAAAAAAAAAAAAAAAAAAGAGAAAAAAAACACACCAAAACCATCAACAAACTTCCTCAGACTTTGGAAGTCAAAAGCTTACTGAGGAGCAAGCACTATGAAGACCTAAGAAATCCTTTTCTCATGTTGGCAAAAACTCTACTGAAAACTTACTCTCTTAATTGCTAAAACAAATTAACAAAAAAGAACACCTACATTAATAATTTATGAACATAGAGGAAAGGAGATTGCAAACTTTGTCTGGACAGGATGTTTTACTGCTGGACTGTCACAGAACCACAGAGTCACATAATCACAGAATGATTTCTGTTGGAAGGGACATTAAAGTCATCTAGTTCCAACCGCTCAGCCATAGGCAAGAACATCTTTCACAAGGCCAGGTTGATCAAATTCCCCTCCAGCCTGACCTTAAACACTTCCAGAGACTGGGCCATCCATGGCTTCCCTGGACAGCCTGTTCCAGTGTGCCATGACTGTCATCATAAAGAATTTTAATTAGGTGCCTCCAAAGCTGTCTCTTCTCCAAGCTGAACAAGCCCAGGGCAGGTCCAGTCTCTGACCAATTGGGTCACCTCCCCACCTCCCACTGAGCTCACTCCATAATCAGAATCTCTCTTGTAGTTTTAGGGTGAGGGTGGGGAGATGGGAGCAGTACAATCTGCACAATTCTAGACTACATCTTACAAATACCAAGCAAATAATCACACCCTCATCTACTGGCTGTGCTCCTGCCAAAACAGCCCAGAATGCTATTGGTTGCCTGCACTGCCAGGACCTGCTGCAGGCTCGCATCCAACTGACAGTGAAGAGCCACAGATCTTTCCCAGCAGAGCCACTCCTCAAGCAGTCCATCCCCAGCCTGTATCAGTGTAAGAAGTTCTTCCTTCCCAGGTGCAGAATTTTAATCTTTGTCCTTGCTGAATATCACAAGGAATGTCTTTGTCCATTCTTTTGGCCTGTCCAAGTCCCTCTGAATGGCAACCCTTCCTGAGTTCATTGATTTATCCACCCAGTTTTGTGTCATCTGCTGACATGATGAACAAGCACTCTATTGCTTTCTCTACGTTATTGATAAAGAAGTTAAACAAAATGGATCTCAATACAGAATTTCATAATTCTCCAGTTCCTAGTCCCCACTACCAGCCTATACATCCAGTTTTTTAGCTATTTACCACATATCTGGACTGCAATGTTATAAGTTGAACATGAGAATATTCTGGAAGACAGTGTTGCTAGCCTTCCCAAATTCAGGATAAATTACACCTATTTCTCTTCCCTTATCCACAAATACAGACACTTTAATGTGGAAGATGATCAGATTGATCAGGCATGAATTACCTTCTCTAAACCATGCCAACTTTCCCTAGTATCGCTCTCCTTTGGGTGCCCGGAAGTGTGTTACAAGAGGACTTGCTCCATGATTTTTTCTAAGGATTGAATTAAATTAAATTAAATTAAATTAAAATAGTCTGTAGTTCCCTAGATATTTTTATGCTCTTGTTTGCAGATTTGTGGGACATATTCTTTCTTCTAATCTTTGAATATTTCTCCTAAATTTTATGACTTGCCAGATGACAGAGGATGATCTTGCAAGGACATCAAGCAG
Organism: Agelaius tricolor; assembly: GCF_023055355.1. Classification (NCBI taxonomy): domain Eukaryota; kingdom Metazoa; phylum Chordata; class Aves; order Passeriformes; family Icteridae; genus Agelaius; species Agelaius tricolor. The sequence goes on along the minus strand of NW_027269262.1, from coordinate 65,636,144 downwards.
TTCTTTCAATGTGCTTGTATCCAGCCCATCAGTTCCCATGGAATTTTATGGGTCAAGTTCTCTCCAGTTATCACTAACTCACCCAGTGATGATACTTCTTGAGTTCTTTTATTAATCAGAGAGACAGGGAGACTGAGACAAGGAAAGTATTGAGTACCTAAGTCTTATGTGTCTGCTGTTGCCAAATCACCCACTCCATTTAGAGTTGGACAATCTTTTTGTTCAATCTTTTGTTCAATCTCCTTCTTCAATCTTTTACAATATAGCATTAGAAGTTCTCTGGTTGCCCTCAATGTCTGTCACAAGGCTGAACTCCAGCTGCATTTTGGCTTTCCTGACACTATCCCTACACTGGCTGGGCAACATTTTTAGATTCCGCTGTTGAATTCTGTCCCTTTTTTGGTCCCCTGTGTTCTGCTTTTAGAAGTTGGAGCACTATCAGGAAAATCCTGCTTAGCTAAACAGGTCTCCTGATACATCCACACCTCTGTTTGATACATCTACACCTCTGTTTGAGTATCAGGACTGTTCTTACACCTGAGGATAATGCTTTCTTGAGTGCCCTTACCTTTCAGATCTGTCTTCGAAAGGATTGTATCTATCAATTCTCTGTAAAAGGTCAATATTTATAATAGCAAATATCTAACTAGGGAGGGCATAATTCCCACAGATTGCCAGCTACAAGGCCTATAACTTTAAAATATGCATTACTTAATTCCAAAATAATGTTATAAATGTGTGTTTGCATTAAAACTTAATGTGATTATTACTTCTAGCTATTCTTTTGGAAGCATCCCACATAGGTATTTACGATAGAGATACCTAAATCAGAATCAGTCACATAAATTCCCTGTATGGCCAATGAAGAAAAATAAATTGCTCTGGAAGACAAATTGTGAGTCTAAAAGAGGCAGCCAAAATAATCCAGAAACATGGTCCTGTGGTATCTCTCAGTTGCCTCTCTTTTCCCCTTGTCTCTGAGTTAGAAAATTAATTCATGTGTAGACAGTCACTTGGTATGATGAACCTTCATACAAGTTATACACCTTTAAGAAAACAAAAGAATGTGTCATAATAGAGTATAAATATGCTCTATATGCATTTCCTTCCTTTCTTTGAAACGATTGCAAAATTCAATTCTAATTACTTCTACTTTTTACTGAATTTGCTTGTGAAATAAACTGGAGTTTTCTTCCTTAAGTCAATTTTTTTTACAGAAGTTTCTATCTAAAAATTACCTAGGCATTAACTTGACCACAGGTTATGTTTTAACTTTATTGTTTTGCTAATCTATTTTTAAAATGTTACTGACATAAAAGAAACAAAAATAATTAATTTATAACAAGCATCCTTAAAGGTATCTATAAACATCTTTAGAAAAGGCTGAAAAATTATTTTTACCTCTTGAATTATCTTAATATAAAAAAAAACACCAGTGGGAATTGGTAAATCTTGGTTTGTTTGGGGACATGGATTATTTTTAGCAAGGAGACTTTGCCAAGCATAGCAGAACCGGAAATAGAGTCTAATGAAATTTTGAGCTGCAATGTAGGCTAATGATACTTGAAAGTGACATGGTTATATCTCAACAGGATAGCACTGGCTTAGCCTAAATGTCAGGAGCTTGACAGGCAAGTATCATAAAGATACATGTCAGTCACCTCCAGTGCAAGAATAAGTGATGAACATTGTCAAGAATGCCCTTCATTTTTCCTTGGCAATTAAAGCAAACAGGGGCCCCAATGTCTGCTCTGCTGTTCCATTCACTTTCTCCTTTCTCCTACCTAAGCACTTGCTGTTTCATTCTCTTGATGAACAGAACAGTAAAGTGAAGATAAGAAATGAAGAAGAAAGTAGTTAAGTCTTCTCACTTCAGCGATACTGACCCATTTTTTTGCATAGACATGTGAAAGGAAAATTGTGAAGTTCCAGAGTGCTTACAACCTGGTTATTTTTTCAACACTGTTCTATTTATATTCAAAGCTTAGTAACCCTGTAACACTGACTGCAGCAAAAAAGTGGTGAGTTCTTGTCCATAACCTAATCCTCACCATCATTTCTGCCCTGAGCAGCTGAGATACATAAACCATGGAGGAAAGTCAGCAGTAAGTTCCTTATCAGAGAGGAGAGGAAGGTGAAAATCATGCGAGCTTCATGTGAAAATCTAAGGAAACAAGACTGGGAAAAAGAAATAACCAGAAGAAATAAAGGCTAGGAAGAAGCACAGAAATGAGAACTGCCACAAACTGAGAAGAGAGAATACCAGTCAGTTGTCTGAATCAACAGCCAGCTTGTTTCAAACACTGTTCTCCCAGTGAAAGCTCATATGCCTGGAGCTGTGTGAAATCAGAGGCACATTGCCAGGATGGCAAGGAACTGCCTTCATGCAGCCTCCTACCTCAGTTAAATGTTCCCTCCTCCTGTTGTTTTACAAGGGAATAGGTAGCTATGACACTGGATTACTGCCAAAGTCAAGGTGTATGCATCACCCTGGCAAACTGTGATTCATTATAGCCAGGAGCAGGATGCACAGTAGATGAGCAGCATTATTTCTAGCCAGAGCTACTCACTGGCTGATAATGAGAACAGCGCCTTAGGGGAACTCAGCTGATTTTCTTTTTCCAGTTTCTGCACCAGCCTGATTCCTTCCTACGCTGCCAACTATGGGCAAAGAAGAGATGATTCTTGCTTCCATGACTTCATGCTTGATTTAACCCACAAACCAAAGTGCCCCAAGGCTCTCCAAGTTTGGCTTACTAACTGTTCTTGCAATTACATATAATGTGTTCCAATGTTTCAGTTTTCTCAAAGCCAGGAAAAGGAAACCTCCACAGAGCCCATCCACTCAAGCAAGCCTATCAGACAGATAAACATGATCTCACTGAAAAAAGCAAAGAAGGCATCTAGCTCTACAGACACAAGTCTAAGAATGTAAACAGATTCTTGCCTGCCAATTTATCCTTACAGGAAATTTTCTCCAGCATAGATCCTTGCCAACAAATAGAAAAATGGAGATGTTTTACAACAGGCAATCAAAGCCTGGAAGCATCAACAGTGTTCCACTGGCTTGAAAGTCTTTTACTGCTGGGATGGTCTCGTCAATTCTATTATTTGCATCTCAGACACATTTTACATGTTCCTTTTTAAATACCCAATGGAAAAAAAAGGACAATTAAAAATGGGTAGGTCTTTTGTGCACCTGACCATCAGCTAATTTCAGCTTATTCTGTAGATATTTTGCACTTGCTTGGGTAATAGTTTAAGAGCTTTTTGGCTTATGACCCAAATTAAGATTATCATGGGTCATGACAGCAAAAGATCAATAGTAACAAATCATATTTGTAATGACATTACTTGCATCAGTTAGTCTTTGATCATCAATGAAAACTTTTAACAGTTACTAAGATTTCTTGGAACTTTTTTGGCCAGAGAGCCCACTTTAACCCTGGTGCTCCATTAAAATTCACTAGGTCTGGAATTCAATGATAAGCCCTCTCTGTGGCCTGAGAAGGATAGGAAAAAAAGGTGTGGCATACCTCATTCAAGAGGATATACCATATTTACAAAGCCATGAATAAATACTGAGGTTTTACTGAGTCTTATGACAAATAACACCTCTTTCCTTAATTTTGGTGTTCAGCATTTTCTTTGTGGGTTTGTCAAGCCAATGTATCCATGCCAAAGTACTTGCAGAAAACTAATAGCTCTCAGGCCTTGTTTTTTCCTATGGTTATATTTTTCAAGAGAAATCTGCTGGCAGTAAGATGCTTTGTGAGTCTGAAACTAATTCTGGATAGGTTTGTGTGAAACTTACCTTCCTCATACCATATTTCTTATGGCACTGCTGGACATTTCACATCTACTATATACCTTTGTGCAATTCTGTTTTCCAGATTTTGAATTAAAAATTCTTGACCTTGAAATACTTCAGAGCAAGCACTTTTTGCTTGCTGCATGAATGCTTTTGTCATCACTAAGCATTTCACCAGCTGCCTATTGATAAACAATTGACAACTACTCATGGCTACTTAACAAGATTGGTTAATGAGAATACTTTGCTATTGCTCCTGCAGATTTTACAATCACATGATAATTTGATTAGTTCACTGATAAGGGAAATATCTATTTCTTAGAGATAAGCATTCCAACTGAGTAAAGTAAACCCTACAACTCAACAAGAGCAAAAATGTAGTAGTAACTTGAATTGTGGGAAGAGGACTGGGAGAAATTGTATAAGGTTTCTTATTAAATAAATAAATAATTTAAACCCTTCAAAGAAAAGAAGATATAACTTAGAAATAAATTAATTCCTCTATAAAGTAGGAAAACCTGCTGAGCCTGACACTCTTAAAATAGATAACCATAAATAAATGAAGACCATTATGTTGTGAAATGATATCCAAGGTAAATAAATGTGGAGGGCAGGTAGTGGGGAACCTAAAGTTAAATTCCAAATCTCTTCAGTGACCATATGCAGGCAAGTGGTAAAAGAGGATTTTTTTCACAATGAAATGACCTTGAATATGGCTTGAAATTGAGGTCAGCAACTTCATGCAGGGGTTGCAATTATCTTAACAGGTCCCAATAACTGTGTTTGAGTTTTGGTTGAGTTTTCATAACACAATATCATCACAACTCTGAAAAGAATTTAGGAGGTTTGCATGATACTGCCTTGCCTTTCTGCTCAAGAGTAATGTATATTTTCTTTGGTCTCAGTCTCTCTCCTGTCTTTTACCCTGGAAACATGCTCTAATCCTTGCAATCTTTTAAAATAAATGGATATGGTGAGATCTTCTCAGTCTTCTGTATAATCAATAAAAATTCTGGAACTTTGTTTAAAAGAAATTTAGGTGGAATTTTCAAGGTGAAGTCCTTCTCTTAGTGAAACTGATTAGAATTTCTTTCACTTCTTTTAGGGGTCATTGTTTTACCTTTATTTCTATAATCCTCATGTCAGCGATTGTTCTTCATAAGAGAGGTATGAACAGTGCACCTGCTTTCCTTGTTTAATTGCTAGAAGACTCTTGGTCTAATCATAGATTACCTAAGTGACATCTCCATTCAAATAACAGTACCATATACAAATAAATTCATATTCAATTTACAGTATTTTTTCAATTTATAGAATTTTTTTATACCTAGTATACATCACTTTCTTTTGGTCATGTTGCCTATTAGATTGTTTTCTTCTTCATTACTTTTGTGGCCAGTTCTCCTTATTCTGATTACTAGCTGCTTACTAGTTCTACCTGCTTCTCATCACTGCTTTTCTGTAGCAGAAGAGATGACAGAACCTTATGGACCTCCATCTTAAGTGACTGCATCTTTTTCCCAGCCTGATGCCCTATGTTCTCAAAAAAAAATAAAGTACAAATTGAATCTTAACTGGATTATGCATGCTATATTCTTACAAGTTCAGACCACTTACATTGAAGTCATTGAGAAATAATTAAGCACTCCATGTCTCATAACAAAAATATTCATCCATGAAAGTACAGGTAAAACACCATAATAGTGTAGTTCATAAACCATCTTTAAAAACAAGATTTTGAGTTGCCAATACCAAACTCTTTCACAAACTACTTCCTGCTTCAAGGTCTCTTGCCAGGGTAATGAGATGCTCCATCATGAAGTTATATATAATTCTGTCAAAATAATCTTAGAAAGTATATAATTTTGAATCATTGTTGGAAGCAGAGACATGAGCAACTGCAAATGTGTTCTTCTAAACTGGGAATGTAATATAGAATTAAATGCAAATGACTACGTTAATGCAACATTATGATTGAGATATGACACAAACAAATGTCATTAAATTCCAAGTATGGTTCCCACAGCAACTGTAATTCTGCTGCTTTGCACTTTCTGTACATATTATATTGTATTTCTGTGCCATATACTGTGCAGTATTAACTTCACTGTATTTTCGTATATTTGCACTGTGACTGAGTAATGGTTGTTCTGGGAAAACAAACTGAGTTTCTATTTTTCTTAATGTAAAATCTCCACAATAATGTTGCCATTTTTTCCCTATGTTTAATTTCTTTTGTTTTTGCTGGTTTGTTTGGGTTTTTTGAAAGAAGATAGTGTATCATTTCAATGTATATCACCTGGCTAGAAGTCATTGCTTTTGCAGGTAAGTATGTTATTGAGCTATTCTCCAAGCCATGAATATGCTTAAATAAATTTTATTTCACTGGATATTAGTCAGCTTGATTTTTTTTTTTTTTGCACTTTTGGCCTTTTCCTTCCCAATAACTAAAGCTTGAGCTTTAGTTTCAAACCAAGACACAGGTCTTAACAGGAGAAAAAATTCATGTGCTGTATCTATATTTCCACCACGTTAACCTGAAGGTAAGAAAAGATCAGCAAGAACTCAGTTGCTATCTTGAGGCTGTGACAGCAATTTAAATTTAACTGGTTCATTAAGGAGCAATTTTGGACTGAGTGGCTAATTAACATTCACAAACTCAAATTAATAACAGCTTAAGAGAAAAAGAAATGTCTTGCATGGGTCAACTTTATTTTTCCCAATTTGCTTTAAAATATAGCTAACTATATTTTAAGACTAACTATATAAGACTAACCATATCATACATTACATTTGGTACTTACTTGTATCACATTAGAGTGATACGACTTATCAGGAAAATAGATTAGAAGTTTTAAACAGGAATATTTTCAGAAGCCCTGTGTTAAAATAAAAAAAATTACCATTTGAAGAAAGAACCAATTTAAATGATTTTTTGAATTCCAGGAAAGACACGTGCATGGTTCTTTAAAAGATGTCTGGGGAAAAGGGTTTATTAGAGGCTGGGCAATCACCAACCATATGAAGTTCAACAGAGGAAAGTGCCTGGGATGGGGCAGCCCTGGATATACGGACAGACTGGGGAATGAGATGCTGGAGAGCAGTGCCAGGAAAGGGACCTGGGGGTACTGTTCAATGGCAAGTTGAATCTGAGCCAGCAGTGCCCTGGCAGCCAGGAGGGCCAACCCTGTCCTGGGGGGCATCAGGCACAGCATGGCCAGCCAGACAAGGGAGGGGATTGTCCTGCTCTGCTCTGGGCTGGGGCAGCCTCACCTTGAGTCCCATTTTAGGTACCACAATGTAAGAAAGGTATAAAGCTGTTGGTGAGAGCCCAAAGGAGGGACACAGGGTCGGTGAAGGGCCTTGAGAGGAAGCCGTATGAGGAGTGGCTGCGGTCACTTGGCTGGTTCATCCTGAAGAAGAGGAGAGAGAAGGGAGACCTCTATGCAGTCTGCAACTTCCTTGTGAGGGGAAGTTGGTTCAGCAATAGCTTGGAAATTGAATGTACCTCAGCAAAATTAAGGGAAGTTTCTGAAATTTTTAAATAGCCGTTTTCAACATTTTTGCCATATATAGGCTCATTATATCTCAATGTAATTAAGTGGTCTTAGGAAATGTTTCTGAACATCTACTTATGTGGGCTATAATTCTGTATAAGTCTATAATTTGCTGAAATTCCTGAAAGACAAGCTCATGATAATGGTGTTTTATAGATAAAAGAGCACATGGTGGAAAATATTTGCCCCGGAATGCTTCCCTAAAATGCCCTGAAATGCTTCTTTATTTTCCATTTCAGAGCTTACCTATGAAGAAAATGAGAAAGAGAGAAAAAAAGTGTTTCTCAAACTATGGTAACTTGTGATTTACACTAGTCTGAGTATATAAACTACCTCAGTGTATAGTGGAAGAAACGAATAAGCAAGACACAGATAAACCGAATCACAAGACTTTGAAGACAGTAGCATGACATAGTTTAGAAAACAAATTACTGAGATATTATGAATGTCAGTTTGGTTTAACCAATTTGAGATTCTGATAATTGTTTTAATAATTCTGTTCTGAGTAGCTTTTCAAATCCAATAAAATTACCTATATTTTATTTCAAATTCCTGCCCATGGCAGACCTTGAATAATATTTCTAAGGAAATGAATGAGATATTATGTATGATTTAAATAAATTATTATATTCAGTTGAAAGCAAACCTGTCTTTCAGCACTAAAAGTAGTAACAGATTTTTCTAAACTGATAGAATTGTGTTGTATGTTCTAACATCTTTGATTAAATACAGCAAGTGGGCTAAGATAGTATAAAATATGCACCTGAGTTCTCGTGATGTAAGTTTACACTTCTATTCCAAAACTTGTTTCATTCTGTTATTATGCTCTATTTCAAAGGGTTTGGATTTTTTTATTTCTTTAATGAAGATATGCCATTTTTTGGTAATGTTTGCACGTATTTGGAGTTTTTCTCTTTTATTTTCTCTATAGTTATATACTAAAGTACAGCTGAAGTTAGCAAAAGAATTACCTGCTCATAATGCAGAGTATTGGACAGGTCCAGCAACACCTTTTATCTAGAATTTGAAGTTCATTTGTTTTGTGTAACAAATGGGAGGAATAAATTCATTTATGTGGAAAAGGCAAAAAATACTTAGGACTTTCCAAAATGTAGGTGAAATAGTAGCTTGACACCATCATTTTTATACAGTACAAAAATAATAACAATGAAATTCTTTTTTCACACAAGTGAAATCAAACAATAGTGTGTGAAAAAATTATTTTTTCACACACTACTGGAATCAAAGTTTATGTGACCAAAGAACAAGCTCTGTTTACACACAGAAACTCTTGTGGATTAAAGCTGAATCCTGTATGTCACAAAGAAATATGCATCTGGTGGTACATGTTCTAACAACAAAATTTTCACACACACACCTTTTTTTATGAGAGATCAAGATGAAAAGAGACTTTGAGATTTAATCCTTGCAAAATAAATATGAAACAAAAATTTGGATTTCTATCAATATCAAATCCAAACAGCAGCCATTCAGAGCCATACATCTGTAAGCACTATAGCATTTAAAGACATTCTTTTGAAGAAAAAACAGAATATATATCAAAATCTATAAAAATTAATGCAATAAAAGTATGAAAAGTCAAAATACATGTTGAAACAGAGACAGCGTTTTAAATCATTTACTTCATGGAAACGAGATATTGATGTCAACAAACATTTAAAAATGGATGAGCTGTTCAGGAGATGCAAACACAAATGCACCTTGTGCGCTATAAAAGGTTTCAATTTTGCTATTTTCTAAACACAGAAAAATGTATCCCTCCCATTCAGAATATTGAATGTCTTATGAAAAGTGAAAGGTCATTTGTAACTGTCCAAAGGATTGATGGAGTTGAGATACCTCCTTGACCTTCACCCTGCACTCATAAAGAACAGTCTCAGATGACAGAGCATCAGGCAAGTTTTCAGAAAATGTCTTCTCTTATTTTATATTGCATAGCAGGCTTGTTACCTGATATTTTTCATAATTGTATGTCAAGATTTAATTACTTCGTGTCTTCCCTCATTAAAAGCAAACTGTCATCTAATACTATTCAGCTGTGTTTGTGATTTGCACTAATTCAAGCATTTCTGTCTGCTTTTTGCCATTGTTTTCCATCTCAGTTTCTACAATAATTGCTTTGGAGGCCTACACAAACAATGTCAAGGTCAAGCCTCACAAATACAAAAATTCTTTTCCAATTACTTATTGTCAGTTAAGGATGCACATTATAAAAACTGGTTCAGAGGAGTTTCTTTTTTTTTCTTTGTATTCTAATCTTCACATAATACAAGTTGAATGAAAGCTTAAGTTAAGATGTTTAAACAACAAACTTCAAAAACACTTGTGGAAACATCAAGTATATTAGATTTTAATCATTCTACAACATTTTCAATCATGTAGTGTATTAGGGAATTCACATATAAAATATACTATTAACCAGTGCAGGAAGTAAAATAAAGTTTACTCAACGTTAAATCCTTTTGTTGTTATATTTTTTCATTGTACCAACAGGGAAAGTCAAGAACATATAGCTTACTGGTCCACTTACCAAGACACAAGAAGGCAAAGAATTCATTTATCAAGTTTCAGTATCAAGTGTCACTCTCCCTACTTTCCTGCAAAAAGCTTGAGAGTGCTGGGCAGCAAAAGAATGACATGAGATGAAAGATGCAAGAAGAAAAAAAAAGTGTTTTCTGAAGATGGTAGGGACACATTGGGGTAAAATAGATAATGATAGAGAAAAAAAAAACCCTGAGAATGACTATTGTTCCTTTGCTAATTATTTTCTCATTCACAGAGGTATTAACATGAATATAGTATACTGTCTAAAAGAAAAAAATAATAATACTGTTTTGGAGAACTCAAGCTGACTTCACTGAAAAGTCAGAGGTTTATATTTTATTTGGTATGTTACTTATTCTTGGAACATAGTGAAAACTACCACTCTGTTGCCTGGCTGCAGAAGTACTTTGGATCCACCAGATGGGAAACCAAAATCATGCTAATCAATTGCTGTTTACCAATTTTTCACATGCTAAATCCTTCCATTTTTCCATGCCAAAATGATTTCTTGATACTGTCATAAAAATACATGTCATGTTCAGACACCTGTTTTAAGAAAATCTCCCAAACTCATTATAATGAAGATTTAACTTTCTTCTATATGGACTACAGCACCACAAACTATGGTTTCATGAAAAGGCATTTTAGCATTTGTATTTTTTTTCATTAATTTGTTAACTTTGTTGTATTTTAAACAAATTACTCTCTAATTTTTAGACATTGCAAGAAACATATTTAATTCCTGCCTTTCACTCAAGAAATTCAAACCAACTTCTCCAATCTCTCATCCTTGACTATGATCCAATAAGCTCTTGTGGAGGACAGAATTGTAAAGCTCATCGTCCAATTTGTGAGAGAGTAATTCTCAATGGTTACTTAATTCCAGAAAAAAATACTCAAATCTTTGTTATAATTCTCTAAATATTTTTTTTTAAATAAAAAAAACTGCAAGCAAATATTGGTTTATTTCAGGAAGACACAAGACTATGAACTGTTCAGGATGGACTCTTTGCTTAACTTTTCCATTATAGCTCAGCTGCTGGGTCACTAAAAATGAAGGTATAAGAAGCTGCTGGGGTATTTCAGTCAGCGCAAGAAAAATCATCTAGAATCCCACATCAATGAAATAGAAATTGCTATAATGACGGTGGAGAGGGAAAGAAGGTGTGGAAGAAAAATCTAAACAGCAGCAGTTTCTACAAGAGCATACAGTATGCTCACATTAGCAGGAAAAGCAGCATGTATTAATATATGTGTGGTCTAGCAAAATTATTTGGATCCACAACTTCCAGGTGCCCCAACCAAAAGCATCTGGTACTGCTCTACATTTTCCCCAATCCCTGTGTTTCTGACTGAAAATGTCAGCAGGTTTTCTTCTTTATCTTCTTTTGTTTAACAGACATAATTTGCAGTTCCAGGATTTTAACTGGCTTTTAGTCAGGTTCAAAAAGATTGCTCTACAGAATCCCAAATTTAAAACCTTTGAAATATAAAAATTTTTTGTTTACTGTGTCTTTTTGATCAGATGACTGATCCAGATAAAGGTGACAAACTTTATTTTTTTTCTCAGTCATGTATGGAAATGATGACTTCTTATTATCTGTGGACAAATGATTTGACTTAAAGAACAGATGATTTTTTTTTTATTATCTTTTGTCATTGGCTATGAAATCGCAGTTAATAAGTTTCACAGATTGCAATAATACCCTTGAGAACCTGTGTGCTATCTGTCAAACATGTAATTTTAAGGTCTTATAATATGAAATATGTTTACATAGGTTATTGAAGTGCAGTTCTTTCCCAGCATAAGTATTTATTAAAAAAGCTAGAAGTGTAGCATCTCAAAGCTAGTAGAATTTAATATATTTTTAAATACAAATATAAATGATAGAAGGTACATTTATACAATATATGCAGCAAAACATGCTTCTGTAATGTAAGAAAATTGTTTGTGGAGACTGCTATTACTGCAAGATTTTAAGGACATGCGACATTATCAGAACTGATCTAAAACTCGTTAAAGTCAAAAGAGGCCTTGGAGAATTTTGTGAAGTGTCTATTGGAAAAATATTTAACTGGGCAGCATGTGTGGATGAGAGTGTATGCTAAGGACATGTAAACACAATTTTGCAATAATTTATTTTGATTTTTATGAAAACACAAGTGTTTTGCATTTCTAATTTTTATTTTTAGATAGAACATAGATAACTAGAGCTGAGAAGATGTACCTTTTACAGCACAACTCAATATCAATGAATCCTTCAATTCCATTAAACAGAATGACATGTTAGTGTGAGATAATGACTTTTCTATTTTATGCTACAATACTAGGAAATATAATATTAAATTGATGTTTATGAAGTGCTATGCCTCTTAATACACTACGAATATAAACAGCATCACAGTAAAATAACAAAAACTAGCTGTTTTTAACTTTATTTGCTGTTTCCCATTTTCAAAAAAAATTATTATTTTTAATACCTTTAATGCTAACTGAACTAATCCTTTTAACTATTACAGAAGTGATTTTCTTTTGATTTTATTTGTCCTTCTAGTACTCATGAAAAGATTTGGCTTGGGTTCCCCAGAAGCATAGTTAAGACTAACTTTTATTATCAAAAGGATGGGGCAGTATGGGAGAAGGTGAGAATGTGGACCATTCCTGTGAAACAAAGAAAATTCTAGAGGGGTAGGGAAGAGAGCTCTGGTGACTATATTAGGGGTATTGGCAAGCAGAAGAAAGAAATGGAAGCAGTAATCCCCTGCTTCTGCATCCACTGTTCATCAGATGCTGTCCTCATTCCTGTGCAGCCCCGTTAATCCTTACCTGCATCTACCGCTTACCTGAATTGACCAAAGTGTTGATCCAGGTAAACTCAAGGTCATTTTGCTATGCAAACTTTCATTTGCTATGCAAAATTCTTAGCATAAGGGCATTGCAAAAGCATTTTTCCAGTCTTACAGAAATCTGAAAATTATTATATAAAATACTATATGCCTGCTCATTAAAAAAATATGTCAGTACAATACATTTTTATCACCAATATAATTTAAGGATAACAAGAAAATGTCCAAAATGTTTGCCTCATGCTCACTTACAATCCTTTTGGCTAGTAGAGGCAAAATAAGTAATATGTACCAAATCAATCTATTTCTAAGAGAACAGTTTCTTCTGCAATACTACTCTTAAATGTGGTTTATCCAGACAAAAGTACATATGAGCTTTTGAACTACACCTGCTGGCATTTTATCTTCTAATGCAGATAATATACCTTATTTCACTAGTAAAGATTACTTCTACATCTTTTTTTTACATCGCAGTAGCTTGCAAATTTCACTGTTGCTAAATTTACTTTTCAAAATGTCTTGAAAATCACCCCCATCAGAGCTTTATGGATGTCTTATAGCGATTCTTGGTGTAACACATCCTTATTACCTCAGTTGCAGACTTTCCATACTTAACATACTAGCTATAAAATTAATTGTTGCTCTACTTCACTGACAGTGAGAATAGAATTTTTAGTTTCTTTACTTTAATGTTGGCCATTACATATTTATTTCCCTAATATATTATAAGATGAAAAGTAACAATAAGTAGCATTTGCCAATTCTGTATAGATGTGTTGGAAAACAATCACCATGAAACTACATTTAATCCTGCACTGGAAGAGTCATCTCTAGGTACAGGAGGGTAGCCCAGTTTCTTTGATCATTTATCTCTTTGAAATGATCAGCAAGGATGCCAATTAGAAACACTGTTTATCATTGTAGCTTAACTTGTGATGTTTACGCCTTCCTAGTAGAAGCCAGACAGGAAATTCTCTTTTCTTACAATTGCTCATTTGAGTCTACACCAGGATCAAAAGATTTGGATATGTACTTTGTTCATCTAGCTCAGAACATTTCCTCCAGTTTCAGCCTGCTCTGAACCCTTAAATGCAAAAACATTTAAAGACAGCTGTGTAATGTCTCCATTAAATCTCAATGGAATATTAAATGAATAGCTCATCCCATGAATTCTAACATTATCTATTTGGTTCATATTCAGTATAACAATGTAAGAAGAAGGAAAATGTGTAGATCCAAGAACAATAGGTGCTATCATACACACCTTTGTATGCAAGCAGTATCTTCCTCTTCTCTGAGGACATGAATCTATAAACATAGAGGTTGAAACTGAGGACATAAATCTGTGTCCTCATTTTCAACACCTATGTTTCAGTAGACTATCACTGCAAGAAATTTTCAAAAAGCCAATTCAGAAAAACAAGTTGAAATTATCTAAGATAAGGTTAATTACAGTATATTACCTTATTATGGACAGTACAGAGTGTAAATCAAACCGCAGAATGCCATAAATGAACTTAAATTGAATAAAAATTCACAATAGATTTTTTTTCCCTACAGAAACATAGCAAGAAATTTTAAAACTAGAATATAATATGGATTTATTACTATGAAATGTTTAAGCATTTAATATCATTAAAAATAGTGTCTGCATATTTACACAATTTAAGTATTTAATCAAACAGAAAGGATAAAATGTTACCAACAGTACTTATTGTCTAAGCATAACCACAGAAGATGAGGGGCATTCTATTTGATCTATTTGATCTAGTCCATGTTTTCCTGGTTTTGCTAAGATCTGAATTTTAGACAAGATTATATACTTATTTGCAAACTCAAACCACATACTTGAAACTTTGTTGGGAAGATGTAAAGATATTCCTTTTTTCTATTAGAGTTTGCACCAGATTGCACCTGCAAGTGGGTATTGGGTAAAGGAAATTCCACAAATTCTGGTCAAGGAAGTTCCACTTGGAACTTAGCAGTATTTAACAGGATGAAGTTCTAATAAGCAACTTAAAGAAATTTGAGATTCAGGTTATTTTTTTCTGATTGCTTACAAATATTCTTTGTATATTCATATGAATTATAATTAATATCATTTCATTCAATTATTGGTATTATATTAAGATTATTTTTCTTTTACTTGTAATGCATTTAATTTGTATACTTAATGTCCATGAAGCTTTGAAAAATACTAACAGATTTCCAATTATGAGTTAAAATAGAATGGCACAAACTTCTCTTTGACTGTTGCTATATCCTTCAACAATTTCTCTGATATTAGAGGCTGTCACAATGCTTCCTATTACTCATTGCATATTACCTACAAACATGTCTCCAAAATAGCAGGATTACACTGATCCAGAATTTCAAGACTCTAAAGCTCCAGAGGTAATGGACTAAATAAAGGACTACAATTAAGATGAGTACCTAATTTTCTAAAACCTATTTAAACCCAACCTTGTAAAAAAAAAAAAAAAAACAACCAAAAAAACAAACAATAGGGAAATAAAAAAAAATCCTTGCTAGGAAATAAAACATTTTCTAGGAAAAGTTAGATGTCTGCAATATCTGCAAAAGATGGTCTGAAAAAGCCAAGAAAACAAATAGTTTGGGAGGTACTAGAAGTAGTGTTTAATTTCCCATAGATCTGTGCCCTATGGCAGATAAACCTTGGTCTCCAACATGCTATGGTCTTGCCCTTTTTTTTTTTTCTACTTAAGTGCCTATTTGCAAGAAATCTACATGATGCAGCACTAAGACCTTATTTTTGACTATTCTATCAAATTCCTATTAAACCAGTTAATCCAGTGATATCAAATCACTAATACTTAACTAAAGACTTCATGCTACCTGAAAAGCGATATTCTACCTATATAGTACCATACATTCCATCTTTTTCTCTGATAAATATTCTTTAATGCCTGATTCTGTATCCATTAATGACAGAACTTAAACTCCAAGGGCTTACTGCACATTTCTGGTATTTAGTTTAAAAATATTTAACTTTCTTCTTATTTCTACGGTTGTTTAGTAGTATGAAGGAGTTAGCATACTCATTCAAAAACCAAATGAAAGTAAAATTTGAATCCTGTGTACATAACTAACTGCTATATATAAAACAGTCTGTATGGCAAATATTTTTCCTTGAATGAATAGCTTTTGCAACCTGTCTTTTTCTTAATCAGGTACATGACTCTCTGTAAACTTTCTTTGCTTTCTAAGGCAAACATAAGTAATAATTTCTGTAAAGGTCTTGAGTCCCTCCAACATCTGGTTTTGGTTTACTATAAAAACTGTGTCTCTGATCTCATGTGTTGAACTACTGTATGTTTGCCACTGTCTATTTCCTGTGAAAAAATACGCTGAACAATAATAGCTTTTGTTCCTAACCTTCCAGCCACTAGAGCAGCTGAACAAATAATTTTTGTGCTTTCATTTGAAGTAATTTATTCCATGTATATGTTTGTGTAGGGTCATTTGGGTTATTGGATGTTTCATCATTTAAAAATCAAATATTAGAAATTTAAATTACTGAAAACTAGGTCTAATATTTTCCTTATGCTTTTACCAGTTCTTTTGACAAAATTTCCTTCCAAGGTATCTTCAAGCCAATATATATAATTTTGTGTGAGTGGAAGGAACTAAAAAAAATAGTTATTAAAAAAGTTATAAAAAACCATAAACATTGCAAATAATCCTACTCAATAATAAATTACAGGTGTCAACTTATAGTTCTGCTTAGATATTGATATTCTTTGTATGTTATCTAGATTATGATTAGCATATAGAAAGATCAAATTGCAAAATTCAAATGCTGAATTCTTCCTTAAATCAGAGAATATATATTTTTTTCTGTACACACACACACTCACACCCAGATTTGAGAAACTCCTTTCCTGCTCATTCCTTCAGACTGCAGGAAGAGCCTTGGCCCTTGCAACTGCTCAAGCTTGCAAATGTCATTGGCTTCCTCATTATTCTCTGCCCCTCCTCTGCACAGGCCTTCCATTTGCATTATGTAGATCCCTTCCTTCCCCGTCTCTTAAACACAAACCTTTACAGTCATGATGCATTCTGTGTCTATTCACTCTTTCATTATTCACCTTTCTTCCAAGGTTCCACATTTTTATCAAGTCATGGAGTCTTATGGAGCAATTTTACAAGTAATTTATTTGCTGTATATTATTAAATTACTCAACACTGTCTGGTTCTGTTATGACTTTGTCCTTTTCTTATTAAAACTTTTATTTAATCCAGTGCAAAATTGGAGTTGAACCCAAATTGTTAGGTTAAGTTCCCATGTTAATTAACAGTATAAATTCCAAGTTTTCCATCATTTTCAGTGTCAGTTCTGGATAGCTCCATTTCACCTTAAATCTAAATAAATTTTTAAACTATGAAATTCATTCTTTTATTTCTAAGTCTTATGTACATTTTAATTCAGATAGTCCTATTTTAAAACTCCTATTTATTTATATTTTATTTGCATTTGATGCATAGGAATTACATTCTTTTTGTTTACTTTTTTTTATATAGTTCACGTTCTACATTTTACCTTCATTAAGAAAAAATAAACCAAACATTTGAAATTTATATCATACACATACCAATCTATGTTTTATTTGGAAGATAAGCATCACATTCCCTTTTTTTTATTTATTACCTGATTGTGATTTCTTTTGTCTTTAAATTGGGCTATTGGCTTACAGTCTATTAGCTATTCAGAGTTTTACAATTTTGTAGCTCACATTTAAAATTAAAAATGTAGGAAAAGTATTCTTTAAGACTAGATAAAAGGGGCTAATTTTTTACACAACTTCCTGACTATAGTTTCTATTTTTGCTATTACTCTGGTGAGTAATACAGACTCCTTTTTGTGTTTTAAATTAACACAAAGGAGTAGAGTTGCATGTAATGTATCTGAAGACTCCAGTATCTCAGGATGCTATTTTCCTAAAAACTTTATTGAATCACAGAAATCTTTAATTTTAATGAAAATACTAAACAAATTTCTAAGTAAAGGTAGGAGTAGCAGGAAAAATAAACCATGTACTTTAAAGACGTAGTTTATACTTAGTTTTTTAGCTGTTTTTTAAGATATGTCTGCAACATCAAGGAGTGATGCTATGACTTAGGATATAACTGTCAAGCTAATTTCCTAAAGTAAGGAAAATGTAAACCAATAATTGAAAAATATGCACTACTTCTGTTTTTTTCTTTTTGCCCTGATTGAAAACTTCTGAATATTGAAGATATTCCTTTTACAAATTATAGAAAAATTTCAGCCAGGTTTAGCTGAAGTACTCACTCTTGCCTGGCAAACTGACTGTGTGCTAACTTCACAAAGGACAGCTTGAAAACACATTCAGTACTCAGTTGACACAACAAATATCAAGGCATATGATATCATAAATTAAAAATAGCACTTTTTTCCCTCAAAGTCATTACTTTATTTGCAGAAATCTTCAGATTTTTAGCATCTCACACTGTTCAGAATGTACTCACAACTCAACCTTTCAGCATTTTAGAGTAGTCTTCTTTTCTCTGAAAATTGTGTTTTAATAATTCAACCTTTAAACTTTATACATTTAATTTTTTCACTGATATTGGAAAACAAAAAGCATATACTGGTATTATCAGTCAAGACCTTGAAATTTATGCAACTAGTATGCATAGGTTTTAGAGTAAAATACAAACTCCACATAAGTCAAATTTTAAATACATAAGACATTTTACCCAAATTTACTTAAAATTAAGTATTTTTTTATACAGAATATATATATTAATGTATCCAGTACATGCCACCATAATAGATCTATTTTCCTGAGATGGCATAATTGTGGTGGGCTTATCTTGAGAAACAGCTGAACTCCCATCCAGCTGCTCACTCACTCTCCCTCTCAACAGGACTGGAGAGAAAATAGAAAAATAAAAGAAATGAGATATAATTTGAAGAAAAAGACAGAGATAACTTACCAATTACTGTCTAAGACAAAAAAGACTCAATTTAGGGAAAATTATTAATAGATAATTACAATATATTTCCATAATGGCAAACAAGAAAAACATGAAAACAATACCTTTCTGCCTCCAGGCTCAATTTGTTGCTTCACTGCTAGCTCCAGGATATGCCCAACAAGCAATATAACAGGACTGGGAATTAGAGGGTTACAGTCAGTACCTAATGGCTTTTCTCTACTGGTCATTCCTCCTCACACTATTCTGTCAGTCTGGTGTGAGTCCTCTCCACAGACTCCTTCATAACAAAATCTGCTGCAGTGTGGGCTGCCCACAGACCAAAGTTCCTTCAGGAAATATCCATCTGCTTCAGCATGGGGTCCTCCACTAGTCATTGCAGTAGGTAACTTCTCTAGCTCCTGAACCACCTCCAATTCCCTTCCTTCCTTCCTTCCTTCCTTCCTTCCTTCCTTCCTTCCTTCCTTCCTTCCTTCCTTCCTTCCGCCACTTCCGCCACTTCCGCCACTTCCGCCACTTCCGCCACTTCCGCCACTTCCTTCCTTCCGCCACTTCCTTCCTTCCTTCCTTCCTTCCTTCCTTCCTTCCTTCCTTCCTTCCTTCCTTCCTTCCTTCCTTCCTTCCTTCCTTCCTTCCTTCCGCCACTTCCTTCCTTCCGCCACTTCCTTCCTTCCGCCACTTCCTTCCACCACTTCCTTCCGCCACTTCCTTCCTTCTGCCATTCCTTCCACCACTTCCGCCACTTCCACCACTTTCTTCTGCCACTTCCTTCCTTCTGCCACTTCCTTCCTTCCTCCCTCCCTCCCTCCCTCCCTCAGTCCCTCCACCTCACCTCTCCAACAGTGCAATGGTTCTGCCCTTTCTTAAATATCTTTTAGCAGAAGACATATTCAGCTTGGCTGATGGGCTTAGGTATGTGCAGTGGTGGGTCTGTAGGGGCTGGCTGGAATCAGCACATCCAACACTAGACAATCCCTGTGGCCTCCCTGCTACTGGAAACACTTTTCCACATACAACCATAATACATCAAAAGGAAAAAAGAATTTCCATGCTTACCTCCCTCTTTCTGTCAATACTAGAAAATATTTTAGTATACCAGGATGAAACAAATGTTAACAGTGCCACATAGGAAATATTTTAATTAAAAGAAAATAAAGAGAGAGAACTGTCTGGATAAGATATAAAAGACCTACACTTTCTACATGTTACTATTGTTGGAAACAAAATTACGTAACTCTAATTTAACGTGCCAAGAAAATTCTTTCTGTTCCATCTGTTCCAACTATGTTAGATGACAGTTGTTGAAGTTAAATTTTAGTAATTATCAGGATTGGGCACCTTTTACTTAAGGAAATTTTTGAGATTTTTTGAGGATCCTTCTAATAAATAATCTTAATTATCATTTAATCATTATCACAAATCAATCTCAAAATTCTGAGGAAGCTTCCAGAAGACCAGGAAAAAAAAAAGGAAAAGAGTTTTCCAATATTTTAAAAGGAAATGTGATAAGTAGGCTAAGTCTGTGTTAGCCTCATACTGATCAAAAACATGTATAAACCAGCAGAATCAGTAAAAACAAACAAACAAAAAAAGCATTTCTAATGGCAACCTATGAAGGAAAATAGCTTGTGTCATACATTTATAACTTGTTAAAAGTAAGGTTTTTATGATTACATAATAATAAATCTATTAATTAAATATTTTAATATCTATATAAATAATTATTGACATAAAAGGGAATGTTGGTTTTTTTTACTAAGGAAGCAACAGTCTCCATCATTATTTTTTAAGAGATTCTGTCTCTTCTTATCTCAGTACTAATCAGTACTGTAAAAGTAGCTAAAAAGTAAATTTTCATAAGTTCAGAAATGGCATTAAAATAGAGGAGCTGTAAACACAGCAGTATGATTAGCATGGCTGATTTAGTACTGTGGGTGCAATTGAAAAAGGTACATTTTTGTAACAGCCAAAATTACATCTAGGCAGACAGAAGATTGGAAGTGATCTCAAGCACATATGAGATACTGAACAAGTTGCTTTCATTTTCTAATTTGATAGTCAGTTTTGATCTGAAATGTAGGACAATTGCACATGATGAACAACTCTACTGGAAAAGTTAAAAGTGATGAAGTAATTTATCAAATAGCTTAAAACATAAATATTAAAATAATTTAGAAGGAAAAATAACATTTTAGTTAATAGCAATTGAATTTCAGAGCATTATTTAACACCTTTGCTCTCAAAGTAAGCCACATGCCTATCTTCTGAGGCAAATATCTATAAGAGGATCTTCAGCAGAATTACTTGACTCATATTTTCAAAGCTGAACTACGGGATTACTAAATATATTGTTCAATTATCCTTGACAACTTTTTGACTGAAATAATGGAAGGGAAGCAGGTGGAAGTGGGATTTATAGAATATTTTTGTAGGTGATTTACACCAGAGTGCATTACAGCGATGTGCGCGTGCAGCCCAGGAAGCCGGCCGTATCCTGGGCTGCACCAAAAAAAGCAAGGCCAGCAGGTCAAGGGAGGGGATTCTCCCCCTGCTCTCATGAGATCCCACATGGGGTACTCTATTTATGGGCTCCCTGAAATAGGAAGGATGTGGGCCTTTTGGAACAAGTGTACAGAAGGGCCAGGAAGATGATCAGAGAGCTGGGGCCTCTCCTAAGTAGGCTGAGAGAGCTGGAGCTGTTCAGCCCAGAGAAGAGAAGGCTCTGGGAAAACCTTCCAGGAGCCTTCCATGACAAAAGAGGCCTTCAAGACAGCTGGAGAGGGACTTTTTTGCCAGGCATATAGTGAGTGATATGATAAGGAGGAATGGCCTTAAGCTGAAATAGGGTAGTTTTAGGTAACATGTGAAGAAAAGATGCTTTCCTTTGGGGTTGGAAAGGCACTGGAACAGGTTGCTCAGAGAAGCTGCAGATGCCCCATCCCTGGAAGAGTTCAAGGCCAGGCTGGAAAGGCATCTGATCAACCTGGTCTAGTGGAAGGTGCCTCTGACCATGGCAGAAGAGCTGGAACTTAAGATGATCCTTAAGGTTCTTTCCAACCCAAACCATTCTGTCATTTTATGTTCTATAAATCAATTTTTCCTGCCAAAAAGTCAATTAAAATTTCATATACATATAAATATTTATAAAAATATTTTTAAATCTTTAGTATATACATATCCATATGTTTACATGTGTTTCTATTTATATTGTGTTGACAATTACATGCCAAAATTAAATACATTAAAGATTTCTAGGTTTTATGTTAGTGATTGCATACTGTAGAATGAAGTCAGTTCTTTCACTTTTTTTTAAGAAGTAGACATGTATTAGGAAATCATAATATATATTCATATAAGTAAAGGAAAACATAGATCAGCCTTCCAATATAAATATATATTACAATAGTACCTCATTCAGGATTTTGATTCTCTTATACAACTCTGTTGTATTTGCTGTATAAATGCACAGATACCCAGCCCAAAATGTATAATCCAATTATATGTGTATAAGGATTTACTTATCTTTTAGTAATTCATCATTAGGAAGTTCAGGAGTAATTTTATTTCAATTATAAATTTTAGCAAAATATAAAATATGAAATCCCAACTGCCTTAAGATAGCAATTAACCTCACTAGTTTCAACTGGGATCAAATATTAAAAAAAATTTAAACAACACCCTTAGCTTCTTAATCTGCTTAGCATTTTTTCTTTGTCCACACCTCTTTTAAATGAGCTCTGCCTCAAGCTGGAAGCACCCATGAGGTGACCAGTATGACCTGGAAACCAGTACAGGATCTCACTGTAACACAATTTGTAAGCAAACTAAACCAATTGTTTTTCTATAGTTTCCCTATCTTAGAAAAGCAAGCAAATAACCACCTTCTTCTTTCATATCCTTTTTTATCAGAATAACCTTGATGCAAGCAAATATATAATTTCACAGAGATATTAAAAATTTGAATTATTTGACAAGAAAAAAATGCAGCATTACCTTGTAATTTGATTTAGGAAATTAGCCTTGTATACGTCATTTTTAAATCTAAGAGATACATTGTTTTTGCCAAAAAACACGGACAGTTAAAGAGAAGTCTTGATGTAAAGTGATTATGGGAATTATTATTACCTTATGGAGATGAAATAAAGTAAAAGGAAAAAATTGGGCAATATAAAAATTTGATAGAAGGTAAAGGAATTCACATATATTCATAGGTAAGCCCAGAGGCAGCCATGGAGTTTATATATATTTTCATGCATACATAAGAAAGTTTTACACTAGACTATAATAATATAACTTTCTACAGAATGTCACTCCTCGTGTATAAAATTTTCAACCTAATCTTAGGCAATGCTAAGTAGTGCATAGCCATTCCATAAAAAATATAACACAGAGATGAGTCAAACCATGGGGAAACAGGAAAAAAAAATAACAGTCAGAAATTATAAAATCTATGTAGACAAAAATCTGAAGGGCAGCTTTGAAGAGATTAGTGAGAGAAAGATAAAGCCTTTGGAAAAGCTACAGGCAGAAGAATCGATAAAGATATTTCTTTGCTATGCCTGGAACACACTTGTGTTAGTCAGTATAAACTTATTCGTGTATAGTCAATATCTATTAGATTTTTTACCTTAGCTAAATGACCTTAGCTTTATTTCCTTTTCAAATTATTCTTTCCTCCCACTACAGATTTCAAATACAACAATATCACCTCTCCTCTTCCCTTAACAAAGTGTCTCCAGTTCCCCACAAATTTGAGAATTTTTCACTACATTTGTTCTGAATTTCAAATCTTTTGTTAACATAAATCAAGATTGTGCTCAGCATTTCAGACCAGCAAAAGAAGATTGAAAATTCAGAACGGATTTTGACCTATGCAAGATACTTTCCTTACTTGAACACAACTTTTTGCTGGAGTTTAAACTTTTTTAAATGGAACCCAGTATATAACACCAATTATGAATAAATGGGCATACTGGCAATTCTGCAGTTGTTAACACAGACAATGAACTTGTTTCACCATGGGTATTAGTATTTACTGTACAGAGGCACAGAAATACTGATGAATATCTGCTGGTACGATACATCATGTTATGTCATGTGATATTATGGGAAACCTCTTGCCATGTAAAATTACACACAACAAGAACTAAGATTATGGAAATATATTTAATATTCCCAGGTCACAGGTTTGAGTGCTTGACAGGTCTGCCAAGCTTTTCAATGGGTAAACAGAAAAATACATCGTGTTGGTGCAGCAGAGAAAACAATGTCTCAGCTATTACAGCTGCAAGTCTAATATTATGACCATAATTATAGTTAGGTATTAGTCTCAGAAAGTGAATCTTATATCATCGTAATTAATCATTACTTACAATCAAAGAGGAATTGAAATACATATTGTTTGTTTACTCTTCTGCTCACTATAGTGCATGTCATAAATTGACATTTTGTACACATATATATATATATATATATCATAAGGTAATGTTTAACATAAAACCATGAATATTAGTGATGATACCTATCTTCTTCATAAATACTTCTTCTGAGGCTGCCACTGTGCAAGGAGGAGGAAGAAGGAACTCTTAGGACGTTACATATGCAGATTAGTGGGCCTACCAGTTGAGTGTGTGTGGGTTAAACAGTCAGGCATTGATACATGACTAGAAACAATTTTCAACCCACTGAGCTAGAACAGGAAAATTTCTAGCAAAACTATTTCAAAATACTGAAGAACAATGAAAAAGCTCTTGAGTAGGGCTACTGGTACAGCTAAACCAAATCCATTTATATTTCCAAACAAGCCAGGTTTTGAAACTGGTAGTTTAAAGGTGAATATTCTGGTGAAGTGGTTAAAGATTCACAGAATCACAGAATCACAGAATCAATCACAGAATCACAGAATATGCTGAGTTGGAAGGGACCTATCAGGATTATCAAGTCCAACTCCTGCCCCTGCACAGGACAACCTGAGTCACACCCTGTGCCTGACAGCATTGTCCAAACACTTCATGAGCTCTGTCAGGTTTGTGACCACTTCCCTGGGGAGCCTGTTCCAGAACCCAAAAATGCTCTGCATGAAAAACCTTCTTCTGAAATCCAGCCTAAACCTCCCCTTCCAGCCTAAAACTCAGCTTCATGCCATTTCTTTGAATCCTTTCACTGGTCACTGGTTCCTCTGCTTCTGCTCATGAGGATTTTGAAGACCGCCATGAGGTCTCCCCTCACTCACCTTTTCTCCAGGCTGAACAAACCAAGGACTGAACAAACCAAGTGACTCTGGCCACTTGGAGTTTGGTACTTTTCACTCCTACTAAGCAATGTACTGATTGCTCAGAACTTCTGACACTTAGATTTATGAACAAATTATGGTCTTACTAAAAAAAAAAATCTGGCTGTGGGGGAATTTTTAAAGGGCAATTTAAATAGTTCATATGAACCTATTCAAACCAGGTGAGAGCTATGTCTTGATGACAGTAATCACAGACAATGTTAGTACTACAAAAACTAAATAGCAACTCTTCACTGTGATCAAGACAAATAAATCCTACAAATTTTGTGCCTTGAAAGTTTTTTCATATAAGGTGGTGAAAGTGATGCATAGAATTTTCAGTTGGATCAAAATTAACACTGAAATCTTCGAAGAGTTGTGGCAGTTCAATTTCTAGAACCTTTGAGGTGTATTGGGTTTCCATGGCAGAGTCTTGGTAGGGAGGTCTCTGTGAGGGGAGGCCAGGGCTGTCCCACGTGGGATACATCTGGTTCCAGACAGTCCCAATGAATCCACCCCAGGGCACGGTTCAGCCCATCAGAAAGGCTGGTGGTGCCTCTGAGAAAACATATTTTATAAAGGGAAATATACTGGACAAGCTAAAGAGGAGGAAAACAGACAAACAAACAAACAAACAAATAAACAAACAAACACCCCTGAAACTGTGAGAAAATACAGCATGATGACCCAGCTCAGAGAAGGATGAGGACAAAAGAGACATGCTCCAGGAGTTGGAGCAGAGATTCACCTGTAGACCATAAACAAGACCACAGTGGAGAAGGCATTTCCCTGTAGTTTATGGAGAGGACCACGCCAGAGTGGATCTCCACACTGCAGCCTGTAGACAACCCATACTAGAGCAGATTTTTTCCTGAAGAACTGGTGGAAATCAGCCTGGTGGAAAGAATTCTCAATGGCATGCTTCATGCAGGGCTGCAGCCTGGGGAAAGGAGGAAAAGCAGGAGGAAGGGAAAGCAGAGAGGAACTGTTATGGACAGGTTGTACTGACCCCACACCCTGGGATGCTGTGGGTATGTGAACAGGGGCAGATAATGAGGAGGAAGAAGTGCTGGCGAGGAGGATTGGAATTGAATTTGGGAAAAGGGGTCAGGCAAAGATTTAATTTTCATCTTTTTCTTTTGTTACTCACTGTTCAAATCCTCTTTAATTAGCAACAAATTAGGTTAATTTTCTTCATGTCAAATCTATTTTGCATGTGATATTGATAACTGATTTTCCTGCCTTTATCTTCCCCCATTAGATTCTCCTTCACTTTAATTTCTCACCCTGTCCTGTTGAGGAAAGGGAGTGGCAGAGCAGCTGGGTGGGCAACAGATTGCTTGCCAAGATGAAGCCAACACATAAGATAAGCTGATATGTGACTATATAATCATAGTCATTGGTATATGTAGGTTTATGTAGTAAAATGTTTAAAATATGGAAGTAAAGACTATTTTTTAGAACAGTTATAGCTGTCCTAACTGAAAAGGCTGTTTCATCATGTCCAAGAAATTATGGCTGATCTTTACCTTAGGAAACAGCCCCACTCTTTTATTCAACTTGTGTTGGCCAAGGCATGAAAGCACAATATGTTTTATTCCTTAGAACCCTATCAGCATAGAGTCCTTACTGGATAGAGTCCTTACCAGAAGTCATACAGTTTTTTTGATCTACTTGTTTGAATCTCTGTTTTGTCTGAAAATGGTTCAAACAGGTCCTGTTTCACAAGTTGTGGTAAAAAAACCCCAGTCTTCCCAAGTATGGGAAATTTGATGTTTTTTTCAGTTAGAGGAAAAAAATTCAGGGAAGTTCAAGTAGCCTATAGTTGACAATTTCCTAATTTAAAATCCTTCCTGTGATTAAAAATTAACTGAATGGATTATCTTCAAGACTATTGTTTTGTATTTTTTACTACTGGAAGAAACTGAATCAATTATAGCAAGAGGCAAAAGTCACCAAATAGTGAACAAATATGTATAAAAGAAATGTGACAAATAATAAAATGTATACACAAATGAAGTGAATATATTTTCATTTTTCAGAAATTTTTCATTCATGATTTATTTTTTACACAATTTTTTAAACAACATGTGTTGATGTTTGAAAAAGAACTTGGGCTATTTTCAGGTCTTGGTAAGTTCTTGGTAAGTGATCAGAGCCATGTCATAAGACAATAAGAAATTAACGTAATTGTTCTAGAAGCACGCAAATTAAGTTATCACTGTAAACAGTGTTAGTGATATTTTCTCTATCTTCACCTTTTTTTTTCCTGTGAGTTAAGTTTAGCTATAATTTAATTGTTATAAACAGTCACTTATTTATAATTAACATGGAAAATCCTGACCTTATTTTGAGAATTTTTATATGATATAAAATTAGAAGAGATTTAATTAGACTACAGTATTTATTTTGGTTTGATAAGTCCGTGATTTCTCTAAATGTAACACATGTAAACTATACTAATTTAATCATGTAGTAGGAATACAAAAATGTGTTGTTACTGATTAAATGATTACTGCAACATCTTGCAGACTCAACTCCAGGAAAAACTATGGGAGCAATTACAGGAAAAGCACTTGATTGCAGTAAATAGTGAGAAAAAAAAACCAGGAAAAATCGTAAAGCAGGGGCTTGAAAAAGTTGTAAACAAGAGGTAAATTTATCAATGTTTTAGGAAGATTTCAGTGTGATTAAAATCCACAGACACATTTGAGGAATACAATTGCCTGCAAAAACTTAACTTTTCAAAATCTTGTTTGATTTTAGCAATGTAATCTCTATAGATTTCCCATTGCACTACTCCTGGCATCAGTGAGTCTGAAAAGCCATCCTATTCCTCATGGATCTTTTTTTCTGTTGACTGTTTTTCTAAATATTTACTTTTTGCAGCTGGAAAAAAAAGCAAACATTGCAATTTTCACAACTTTACCATTCATTTAATCTCACAACAAACTCTTTTTAAAGAACCATATTGGGGGATTTTCTTCTGAATAATGAGTGGCTCTTAAATGAATAACAGGAAAACACTGAAATGAGCATATTGCATCTATTAGAATTTCTTTTTCAGAGCAATTAAGAGAGAGTTTACAAGGGAATAACAAGAGAGGAGTTATCTAGGAAAGAAAAAAATACTACAAGATGCTTTTTCACTTAAGAAAATACAAATATAAGCAAACTATATATGAGATGTAAGACAATGTTTCAGGGAACAATGTGAAAAATATTTGATAGAAATCATCTGATTTTTAAAGGAGAAGAAAAATTGTTATTTTGCATTAGGTTGTTATATTTCACTTGCAAAATCTTAATGTGAAGAAACCAATTAGAGATTAAGAACTCAAACAATCTCTTCTTTTAGATGTATTTTGAAAAGAAAAAGCCAAAACCCCATACTTCATATGCATTTATA
This sequence comes from Agelaius tricolor, assembly GCF_023055355.1. Lineage (NCBI taxonomy): Eukaryota > Metazoa > Chordata > Aves > Passeriformes > Icteridae > Agelaius > Agelaius tricolor. Next base: position 65,607,702 of record NW_027269262.1, on the reverse strand, counting down.
TTAAATTGCAAATTCAGCAAATCATTTAAGCACATAATTAGTTATAGGCAAGTGGTTAAGTATATTGACTTCAAGTTAAGTTCATGCTTAATTGCTTTGCCAAATCAGACTCTCCAAGATGTTTAATAAATGTTGGATTATTTTTAGAAAACAGGATAAAATCTTCATAGCCTTGTGATTCCCTTGGGTTTAGTTAAATAAATACCTAGTCTTACTATGTACTTCACTACTTGTCTCATAGTCTTTGATGTGTTTATCTGTTCAACTAGCCTTTCATTTTACAGGTAGGAAATTAAGACTATCAATATGCCCACACTGATCCCTCAGTCAGATTGGAGGTAGATGCAATCTGGCTGATGGAGGTGCAAAGTCAGTGCAGCATTCTCTGCCACTGATGAAGAATATAGAACCTCAGACAGGCTCATATAAACTTGTCCAGAAAACGCATTATCTTTTAAAATTGTAATAATTTAAAAGATAAAATTTTTATATGTATGTATTTATAGCTATGTTGTACATGCACATATGGACATACGATGTATATACATACATCTGTAGATATAATCAAATATTTTTATATGTATATTCTTATATACACACAAATTAAAACTTGAAAATTAGTAAAATATATACAATGCAGTGTTTCTGAGGCCAAAGAACAGTACAATCAATTGATTTTTTAAAGACTGGTGTGTTTAAAGCACATGATAATATCACATACATATTGAAGGACCAATACAGAAACACCCTGGGGTTTTTCTTTCTGTAATAGCCCTTCTTTCTATAATAAGATGAAATGTAGACAGATTTTTTTAAGTCATCATTTATTTATGAGATAGCTTAAGTCTAATGCAAAACTACTTAAGAAACCCAAATGTCTCATCTGAATTTCCAAATGAGTAGCAAGTATTATTAGAGCATTAGTCTTCCAAATGTAGATGTAACTGGCAAAAGAAAGGGAAACTGAAATCTCAGAAAATCTATGTCTATCCTTTCTGTTTCTCTCAACAAGGAAACTGTCTGGTTAAAACATGCAATTTCTTCCTTTGTTTGTATATGCCTTTGTTTTGGACCATAGGAAACCTCTGAAAAAATGAGCTCCCCAGCATTAGCTAATTAATATTAACAGTTGCCATGTAAGGTACATCAGTTTTATTATTGCCCATTTTCCAGATGAGAAATAAACAGATTTTTTAAGGTAATGTAGTGAGGCAATGCAAAGGAGGGGAAAGTACTCATGTTTTATGCTCAAAGTTCAGACAGTCCCTGCACTAACCTGGTCTATTTTAGACATCGATGCAATTTCAATGTCCATAATGCTCTGAAGTCTCAGTCTGGAGTGAGATATCACGTGAGCAAAGGAATGTTGTAGAGAAAGGATATAGAAACTCAGGCAGTCTACACCCCTTTCCTACACACATTACTGTCTTCTCAAGCTGTGTTTCAAGGAGAAACACTAGATGACCAATCAAATTTCAAATGTCTTGAGATACTGTAAATTCCAACCATTGTCTTTCCTATCTTTCCTCTACTCTTTATAAGAGGCAATTTCTGTTGGCTTCTCCTATGTTTTGACTGCTTCTTTAGAGCAGTCTTGGAGCTGCACTGACTGCTAGATTCACTTTGCAACAAAATTTGGTTTTGACATCTTAAAAATCAGGTGATGTTGCCTCTACAGCCAGTGTGTCTTACAGATTGCCAGGACAGTCTTTATGGCATACTCTACCCTTCAAAACACACAGCTGAGCCTGAGGCATAGTCTGCAGCTAATGAATAGGAGGAACTCTTCTTTCTATAGAAGTATGAGAAATTCTTGGAGGAAGAGCTGGTTGAAGAGTAAGCTCCCAAGGAGTCTTTAAAGCTAAAGCAAAAGGTCACCATCCATTCCGACTGGCAGATCCAGGAGGCAGAGTAACAGACCACTGGCACTGCTGTAGAACACTCAAGGCACTGCAATGAGGGGTATTTCAATACAAGTGAAAAATTATAAATTTATAGGAAAAAAAGAGACTTCTGGAAAACCTTGTCTGACTGCCTCCTCAAAGTAGAGCTAACTGCAAATTTAGATTATGCTGTCTACATCACTCATTGTGTGAAGGGGTTGGTTCTGGTTGGACAGTGTCCACGGCTTGTCTCCTTTACTTACAATCTGTGACTCTTATATCATGCTGATGGAAGGAATAACTGAGATAACTGAGTATAAATATGTAGCCAGTATTTCAGGATCTATAGAAGGGTATACTTTATTCTTGGAAAGTGATGTAGCAAGGGCCTGATCTCACTGGAACACAGTGAGCAGTAGGGTGAACAGGTTTATCTTTTTAAGAGAGAAAAAGAAATAATTACTGTTGCCCCATCTTCCAATAGAAAATAAGCTTTATGGGGAAGCAGCAAACAGACATGGAAGAAGAGCTGATGGTGGATGCCTGGAATATAGTAATTGGTATGGTTAAATTATAATTCACCATATGAAATGTGGCAAATGTGGTGTTTGGAGTCAGGATGTGCAGAACTAGCCAACCTGATCTCCTTTTCTACAGGCCACAAATTATGGCATGGTATAGGTCAAGGAAAGAAAAGATGGGTTTCTCCTTTCAGTTCTCTTTAACTGGCAATATTTTGCTGTCTATAAATAGTATCCCTGCTGTTTTCTGTGGCTGAGACAATGTGTAGACAGGTAGAATGGAATGAGAATGTATACAGAATTATGATAGCACTTTCAGCATATTGACTGGTGCATGCCTTTGAGCTGGCATGTAGACCTCTGGATAAATTACTGAGGAGCATAGTAACTCCAGCTAAAGCCAAAAGCTGAAGTACTTTCAAAGGCAAATGAGTGGATGTTAGATAGGGGCAATGAAATTTAACTAATCAAACATGCCTATTTTGGAAGAAATGTTCACCTCAGTTTGAATGTGGTTGGTATAAATCATAGTTTCCCACTATCCACTAGTTCAAACACCTTTTGCTGTTTCAGTCTGTTCAGTTTTCATAGATCAACAAAGTTTACAAGCTGGTGCATCCTTTGGTGTATGATATCTTGATTACTTTGGCAGCTCCAGTTTCCAGACTAAATTACCTGTCTTGTTAAGACATGGAATAATTTAGGTTGGGACATATGACCCTGTTCCTAAAGAAGTTCTAACTACAGCAGGTTACACACAGCTGTGTCCAGTCAAGTCTCAGACACCTCTGAGGATGGACATGGCACAAACTCTAAGGACAACCAGTTTCAGGACTTAAAAAACTAAATAGCAAAACCATTTTTTCCCTATATTTAGTTGTCACTTCCCATGTCCCAGCTTGTGTCCATTGCCTCACATCCTAAAGCTGCACACTTTTTTTGAAAGAGTCTGGCTCCATCCATTCAGATGGCTGCAGACAGAGGCAAGGACTCCCTTAAAACTTCCCTTTTTAAAGCAAAACAAACCTCATTTCCTCAGCCTGTCCTCATCCATCATGTCTTCCAGGTCCTTGGCCATCTTGCTCACCCCCTACTTGACTCACTTGAGTATGCTAATGTCTTTCTGGAAACAGGGAGCCAAGCCAGACACAGCACTTCAAATGCACTCTCAGAAGTGCCAAATGAAGGTGGAAGGATGATGCCCCTGAAACTGCTGACAGCATTCTTAGTAATAGATCTCAGAAGCTGACCTTGATAGATGTAAAAAAAATAAATAGAGCAGTTGACCTTGTTGCTGAATCACATTCAACTTGATGCCCACAAACATCTCAAAGCTCTTGTCTTCAGCTAGCTGGTTGCCACCAGCCTCTACTGTTGCATTAAGTTACTCCTTCCCTGGCATAGGACTTTGCACTTGCTTCTGTTGAACTTCAGGAGGTTCCTGTTAATGCATTTCTCCAGCCTGACCAGGCCCTTCTGTACATCAGTTCTCTAGCGTATCAAACACTTCTCCCAATTTGGTACCAAGAACAAATTCACAGAGAATTTATTGTGTCCCACCATCCAGGCCATTAATGCAGACAGACATTGAACAGTCCCAGTACTGATCCCTGAATGAAGGCACTTGCTACCTGACCACCAGATAAACTTTGCACCCCTTATCACAGCTCTTTTGGCTTAGCAGTCCAATCCATTTTCCATCTACCCCATTATCCATTTATCCAGCATATATGTCACCAGTTTCATGATAATGAGACTTTATAAAAATGTGTAAAAGGCCTTGTTAAAGTAAAGGCATATACCACCCTCCCTTTGTCTACTGCATCACTACTCATCTCCTCTCATCTCATCATTGAAAGGTGGTCTGGCAGGGTTTATGCATGCTAAATCTATGTTGGTTGCTCCTAAATACTTTTTTGTCCTTCATGCCTCTAAAAATTTTTTCTAAAAGGATTTATTGTATCACCTATCTAGCCACTGAGGTGAGGCAGACCAGCTCATAGTCCCCTGAATCTTCCTCTTGCCATTTTTCATGATAAGACTGACATTTGGGTTTGGCTTTTTTTTTCCCAGTCATTGGGAACCTCCTCTAAAATTCATGACCTTTTGAAGAGGTTAGACAACAGCCTTGCAATGATATCAGCCAGCTCCATCAACAGTCTCAGATGCATCCCATCTGTTCACAGATATTTGTGTTTAACTAATTGGTTAATCCTGTCTTTGGGTAATATAGGTGATATTTCACCCTCTTCTCTCTCTTGAAAAGGGAAAAAGATAAAGTAGACATTATTACAAAACAACAGAGCACACACTCAGGTATAACATTAATTATAGATTTTCCATCTCTTTGCCCAGTTAGGCCCAAATGCCACTGAAACAAATCTGACAACTTCCATCAGTAGGCTGTTTTAAAGGCTTTTGAAGGTAGATAAAAAGCAGCTATTAAAACTTCAATGCAGAAGTTCTGTGAAACTGGAGGGCAGTGAAGAGATCTGTCAGTGAATGTATACAATTCAGAAAAGATAGAGTCCTTGGTAAAAAGAGTTGAAGAATCAAGGAAACTCACACATGCTGATGAACCCCCCTATGTGATTACAGCTATCACATGCTCAGATAAATAAGAAATTCTCCTCACTGGAATTAAGGAATAAAGAAAACCAGTGAAACTAAGAGGGCAAGTTTGTGCCAGAAAGGCTGACTATATTAAAAGAAGAATGAGGTTTGGATAAATTAATATGTGCACAGTCAACAAACCACAGTCAAAGAACATCTTTTAAGCAAAATACATTTTACATTACCTACTTTACTTGTTAATAGCATTACATATTTTCATGACTACAATTCTCCTCTATCAAATTTGTACTTTAAATTTGCTAGGTCCTCTTTCTTAGTTCACATCCTAATTTACAATCATCATCGGGTTTTATTAATATCTTACTTTTGCAAGGCAAATTATGTTATCTTTGTATTGCACTTTAGTTTAGAAATAAGAAAAAATTGATTGTTATTAAATATACCATAATTTCTCTCCACAAGAATGATTCAGCATTCACCATAAAGATGCAACTTTGAACTTTTCTTTCACAAAGACAGTAAAGGAATGTGACATTTAATACAATAATAAAATCATACATAAGGGAGAAACCATAGCATAAAAACTCAAGTTAAGATTACAGATCAAACCTCTGTAAACATAGCATAAGTAGCAATATGAAATATTTATAGGAAATGTTAATCAATTAACTCACTTGTGTCAGAAGTTTAGGATGAGTTATTCAGGAATTTCATGGATTTCGGTTTCTTTTTTTTCAATTTAATATAAGATATCAGAAGAAGTCAAATGAAGCCACATGTTAACTTCCAAGGTTTTAGTATAACCATGAGAAAAGCTTTTTTTCAAGAGCGTCTCTCATCTTTATGATCTAAAATAGTAGATAACCTTGGAAAATGTTAAAATTATTTTAGGGCATTTGCAGTTTTTCAGGTACAGTTGTGATTCAAAAAATAAATGAGTGTGAATAAAGGAAGATATGTTATATTTTAAAAACTACACCTTTATAAGTATATGCATATTTTATACAAATACCCAAAAGAAATTTTAAAATCTGCATTCAGCTGTGGGCAAAATAACAATTATTTGCTCAAAAACATGCAATAATAAAGCTCAGAAGAAAACTGCTTCATAATATATTCTATATTACATGTTTTTATTATTTTTTCTGTGTCATGATCTAGCATTTATTTCACTAAACTAATTAGCATTAAGATTCCAGCTAACTCAAGAGTACCACTGTGTTTAAATAAAATAAAAAAAAAAAAAAAAACAAAACCAACAACAACAAAAAAACCCCATGAAACAAAAAACCAACATAACTGAGAATAAACCTTTGGTGGGCACATACCCAAACTGAAGTACTTTCATGCCAATATTGTGAGCCTTTGTTTTTTAATTTTGGTAGGCAGAACTGTAGCGCATACTCTACAGTAAGCAGATGCAGAGATAAGCCCACATCACATAACTACAAATGATGAATTTGATATAGTCCTGTTTGCCCTTCCTTTCATTGCTTTTTCTTCTGAACCATCACAGATAATCTTTTATTCTGTCCTTAATTTTCTGATGACACTCCATAACTAGGTTTATGAATCTTTGATTCATGCAATCCTTCATCTTTCTAATGTGGCTTGGGGAACCACCATTTTTTACTGGAATCATAAGCTTACAAGTCATGGATATTTAATTATTGTGTGATTAACACTGAGAATTATTTGGCTCTAATAAAATCTTTTTGGTAAATAAAATTCCCAAATCATTTTAAAATACAACAAATCAATAAGGTTTAGCATTTCATCAATGCTGAAACATCTCAGCAAGCATTATCCAGCCTCATTTTGGTATGTTGTACATTGCACTTGTTAATCCAATGGAAAGCTCAAAAGTTGTTAAACTAAATGAGGAAGCAAACAACAGGAAAAATAAGGAAGAGATAATGAAGTGTCGATTATTTGTTTGGCAATGCACCAGTTTTCATTACCTTGACAAGAGCGTCAATTTCAAAATATTTTACACCCTCCATAACTAAAATATTATTCCTAAATTATTTTGGTTGATCCTAGGGAAATATTTTTTAGCACTCATTTCAATATACATTTAGTTTATTCTTCTTACATTTCTACCGATGTGTATTAGATGTCTAAGCTTCATATTCATTGGACACCTAGGCAGTAAACTGAACTGAAATGTTCTGAACTTCCAGCTACTCACTTGACCACAATGTCTACTTAAGATCAAGAAAAAAACAGTCTAATTTCCATTAAATATTTTGTCTCTTCATAGAAGCACAAATACATTCCTCATGTCTTGATAAATACAGATAGCCTCCCGAATTTAGAAGTGAATTTAGAGATGAATCCCCCATCTCAATTTAAAAAAAAATCTAAAAGTATTTAAATTATTTCTATAATTCATACACCAAGGCTTTTCCCTTCAGTTATTTATCCTAAATTCTTGTCTCCTTCAGAAGTCTTCCACATTCACTATTAGTCTTCAGTATCCATTTTAAATAACAAACTGTGAGCTGCCAAAGTCTAAATGTTTGTCTAAAAGTAATTTTTCTTTTCATAGTTTTGATCAAATGTGCAGCAAAGACTTTTTGCAATTCCCTTAAGCAATCCTTGTATAATAACAAAGATGTAACTAGAATCAACTTTAGCAAAGCTTTCAATGCTGCCTCCCACCTTATCTGAGTTAGGTTGTTGTGGTAAGGATAGATGTACAGCAAGAAAAAAGTATAAAGCTGGCTGAATTTTTGTGTTATAGGGTAGTGGTTAGTGGGTCATCCTCTGACTGGAGGTCAGTAAAGATTTTAGTGCCATGGGATTTGGTACTGGGATCTTCCCTCTTTTATGTTTTAATCAACAGAAGAGTTTTTGGATGCAATAGCTAGAAGGAGGTTTCTAAGATGGAGTCAGGCTTTTTGCAATAGTGGGTGGTGACAGCAAGAAAGACAACAGACATGACTTGGAACAAGGCAGCTTTAGAATGGAGAACCTGGATCAGGAGATCAAGAGCTGGAAGTGGCTATATCAAGCTGAGCAGAGCCCTGTACAACTCACTGATACCATAACTGAGTCTGTCTTGAGCAGCTGATTGGACCAGAGACCTTCTGAGGTCACTTCCAAGTTGAATTTTCTTATAATACTATCATTCAATTATTCTATGTGATTAAATTTTTTTAAGGATATATTCTTCTTGTAGTTGGCAGATACACTAGAAGAAGGAGTTCACACTTGTCAGCACATATTGCAGCTCTTTTCTGTACATAAGATAGCAAAAACAACCATAGCACCATGTGGTTTCCATTATAAAGTGCTGACTTTTTAATAGAGCAAAACAAGGATGACTTGTACAGTACAGCTTCCTGTCACTTATACAAGAATTCCCCGTGCAGGAGACTGTTCTGAGGTACTGGCTGTTTGTAAATGTAAAACACAGTTACTCGAGTGTCTGTTTAAATTAAGCCCATATGCTGAGATATCAGCTCCCCAATGTCCAGAATATAGGGCTACCTACTGACATTCCCAACACTAACAGACATTCCACATGTAATGTAATTAAATTTAGATGTCTAGCCTTAAAGGAAGAAAGAAAGTTCATGGGCTGCAACCAAGTTGAAGATGGTACAGTATCACTTAATCAACTCTGTGATATGAAGATCCTAAAACAGCTCACAATACTTTCTTGGTATATAGAAACGATTGTTCTGGAAGTAGATAGATACAATAGATAGATACAATAAATCTAATTTTGATAATACAAGAAACTAACATCTACATGAGAAATTTTCCTGATAACTGTTTTTCTGTCAGTCATACTACATCCTGGATAGCAAGCAAGAAAGCTAACAAAGAGATACAAGAAAGCTGACTTCATCTTATGAAAGCTTGCCTCCATAAAAATGTTCTCCTCTGAATCTACAGGTTTTCAGGGAGCACACACACACATAAAGAAAAAAACAAGAAACTCAATAAAAATGATTGAGTCAATTTTGTCCTTACACAGATAAGATATTTAACCAGAAATATTTACTTTACTACAAAATGTAGCTAGTATCAGAAAACCCAAATTAGAAAAAGTCTACGAGAATGATCAAGTCCAGTTCTAAATGTAATCATTTCCTACAGGCAAAAAGTCCTCTAGTGCAAATGGCTGCATATGCCACTCTGTGGACAGATTCATATTCTTAACATAGAAAGGAATTCTGAGAGCTTGGATGATGTGGCATAGCAATTAGGAAAAGACCCCACACTTGTCCAGTCAGCCTCTGTTATTTTTCAGATCATGTTTATTTCAGAGTAATTATGGCTGTATAAAATATTAAATATTTTTCTTGAAATGAAGGTTCCCTACTATTGGACTGTATATAACGCACAACTACTATGATGAAAGCTACTAAGAAACTTCTTCTGACTCATGTAAGATGCTCAAAACTCCAGAGTATAAGTGCTGCAGATTTGGCATTTTCATAGTCTTATAAAAACTAGATATCCAGTGGTTTTGCTTCTTTAATTTTTTTCCTCAAAAGAAATATGAATCTTTTCATTACCCATCACTGTCATAAAAGTAATGTAATATATACATTGATAGAAGCCTTTTGAGAATATTTTTAGAACAACTTCTTCATGTATTTGTTGTTATACATGCCATGTTGCCTACACAAGAGCAACTTGCTTATTCTACATCATTTAGTTAGAGCTTAAAATACAAAGATGTGATGGAAACAAATGATGAACCATAGTGATACATTTATTACTTTTCTCCTTATTTTACTTACCTAGCTAAAGAAAAATGGGAAATTGAAAATGGAATCATTCAAGTTGCATTGAGGAGAGAGAAACACCCTGAGAAAATATCCTTGCCAGGAAATTAATTATTATGACAAAAGGAATATCTGCCTATCCAACAGCAGGCACCTACTCAAGTGCACAACCCCAGACATTTTTAGTTTCTGTTTGACTTAAGTTTGTACAGATTTTTGACATTTGTCTCCCTAGCACCATCTGGTGTCTACCAACTTATAACTTATGAGAACACACCAAACACAAAATTAATTCAGCTCATGGCCTCATGGGACAGAAAAATTTACAGCAGGCATCTTCACAAAGGCTCAGAAATATATTAGGCAGGCCAGAATGAGCATACATTACGTTTATGATTTTCACCAACCTGAGTTGGTGAAACATTGAACAGACACATATTCGCCCATGTCTCGTGTATTTCCTCTGGTGGAATATGAAG